>NC_134898.1:52417602-52605102 GCF_041734735.1 Babylonia areolata
ATGATGCTGAACGCGTGGCGGCTTCAGTTCCAACCCCAACTTTGTGCTAGTCAGTGTGTGTGTGTGTGTGTGTGTGCGCGCGCGCGCCCGCGGTGTGTCACAGTATGCATGTGTGTGTGTGTGTGTGCACAGTGTGTGTGTGTGGGGGGGGGTGGCGGGGGGGGGGGGGGGTTGCAGTGTGACAGTGTGTGTGCTAACGCCGTCAATGTGTATGTGTGTGTCTGTTTCAGTTTCAGTACTGAGCTCAAGGAGGCGTCACTGCGTTCGGACAAATTCATATACGCTACACCACATCTGCCAAGCAGATGCCTGACCAGCAGCGTAACCCAACGCGCTTAGTCAGGCCTTGAGGGGGAAAAAAAATAGGTGAATAAATAGATAAGCTTACACAAATAAATAAATAAATAATAACTATAATGTAAAAAATAAATAAATAAATAAATAAATAAGATAACAATGATGATAAATAAGCAAATAGATGTAAAACATGAAGACACACATTCACATATACACCCACACATGCATAACAGATATGCACCGAACATGCAGTTTCACAGATATGAAAGCACAGTCAAATACATATAAACGTACATGAGCTCCAACACACACACACACACACACACACACCACACACATTACCCTGCACCTCCTCTACCCCCCTCCTCCACACCGGCACTCATTTCTAGTCTACGTATCACAGCTTCCACGGCACACACACACACACACACACACACACACAGATGAACACTTACTTGTACAAGCACACACACATATGCCCATATCTCCACACACATATATACAAAGATATATATATATATATACGTTCCAATATCCTGTTGCTCCCACAGTGTAGGCATGCATACACTCACATACCTCATCCTCTACCCCATCTCCCCCCGCACCCCCACCTCCCCCTCACACACACACACACACGCGCGCGCGCGCGCGCGCGCGCACGCACGTGCACAGAACTCTACTGACACTTGTGTACACTTACACTCTCGCGCATGCACAAACGCACTCAAAAATACAGACCCACACGTGCACACAAATACACACATACACACACGCACAGAGGCTGCCACTGATTGGCCGCAAGAGGGATGGGAAAAGATCTCTGATGCCAAGAACGTGGCGTCTAGTGTGTTGCTCAGTCTACTGTATTTGGAAAAGCCCACAGAGACTCTGTTCCGTTTTGAAGAAATTTGCGCAATGTCGGTTTGGAAATGATGCCGATATTTGTTTGATTTGCAGAGCATCGTGCTCTACCTTTCATGTTAGACTTACGGCCACTCCCTCTCTCTGCTTTTATTTCTTTGAGACGATCGATGGTGTGATGGCCTTGTACCTGTTCTTTTTGATATTCTTTGACTTTTCTGAGGATTTCCGATTTTCCTAGATGTAGGCCGCTCGTTGGTGTTGCGTTACCAGCAAGTCTGTCAGCTCGCTCATTTCCCTTAACACCTGCATGTCCCGGGCAGTATGACCATGTGAGTTTTTTAATCTGAAAGTTGCGCATTGCCTTATGCCACTCTGGGCTTCCAATTCCGTTTTCACTGAATTTTCTGTATGAGGTTCATTGAGTCTGTTAGAATCATGGCATGTTGGTTTCCAGGCGTATGGATGGACGATAGCCACTGGAGGGCATGTGTTGCAGCTTCAACTTCCATCGTTAGACTGGAAGTTGTGACTTTGTATGCAGCATTCTCTTCCCTAACTGTTTTTCCATTTTGTTTCGCAGTGAATCCCCAACCGGACTGGTCTTTGGTGACTGAGCCATCTGTGTATATGATGATGTCCTCTTCTTTACTGTTTTCTTCTATGAGTAGCTTCACTTCCGCATCAGTTTTGCCCTCTGGCCATTCCCGACAATGTCTTCCTAGAGTGGGTGAAATGGCTGTGTTGAATAGATGGTTGAGGTTTTCGGGGTTTTTCTCCCATTCTTTTGTTTCTTTCAGGTCTTGTAGTCGGCATACTAGCTGGATTGTGTCTTCTGCTTGCCCCATCCATGATCTTCCTCGTCCTAGGTTTTCGGGGTTTTTCTCCCATTCTTTTGTTTCTTTCAGGTCTTGTAGTCGGCATACTAGCTGGATTGTGTCTTCTGCTTGCCCCATCCATGATCTTCCTCGTCCTAGGCGGCTGCCATTTGGTTCTTTGACTGCGTCATGCAGTGGGTTTTGAGGGTTTTCTAATGTGTGTGTGTGTGTGTGTGTGTGTGTGTGTGTGTCTGTGCCACGGTGTGGGTGTGTGTGTTCAGTTGCCAGGTGTGTGTGTGTGTGTGAGTGTGCCATGGTGTGTTTGTGTCAGTGTGTGTGTGTGTCTCTATGTGTGCGCCACGGTGTGTGTGTGTGTGTGTGTGTGTGTCAGTGAATGCTAGTGCCGTCGATGTATGTGTATGTGTGTGCCGGCCCGGGTGTGCGTGCGTGCGTGTGTGTATGTGTGTCAGTGCGTGCGCACCACTGATGTGTGAATATGTATATGAAAGCACACATTATCATTTCCTGGACCAATTTGATGTTCAACGCATAAATACCCACACGCATTGATCATTATTACTCGGCTGTCACGCTGATCAGCGGTACAGATGCACCACTGAGTTAGGAACTGCGAACTGTAATCACCGGCACGAATCTTGATCATCGGCAGTCACGCTGATCAGCGGTACAGATGCACCACTGAGTTAGAAACTGCGAACTGTTATCACCGCACCACGTATTTTGACTCATGCAGCAGCAGGCGTGCAAAGATCGTATGTCTCGGACAGGCAACTCGCTGTGTGCACTGACTGTACCGTACTCACAGACATGCCTCGAACTGCAATACACGGACACAGATATTTCCGGCCGGGTTCAAGGGCGACGACTCGGAATCATCTGACTAGAGCCGCCTTAATTTCAATAATAAACCACGCTGGCTCAT
The DNA here is from genome assembly GCF_041734735.1 of Babylonia areolata. Taxonomy (NCBI): domain Eukaryota; kingdom Metazoa; phylum Mollusca; class Gastropoda; order Neogastropoda; family Buccinidae; genus Babylonia; species Babylonia areolata. The sequence continues at coordinate 52,420,522 of NC_134898.1, forward strand.
TGTGCTGCGGGTTTTCCGGCTGGCTCATATCAGTCCTCTGTTCTACCTGGAAGCGTGACAACTGTCGGAACGTTGACAATGGCGTCAGTTGTAAATCAGTTACCATGCTAAGGATGCCAAACTGACATCCGCAAACGTTACCGTCATTCTTCAGATATTTACACATAGTTGGCTAGCCCGGTTTATAGACGGTGTCACTGACCGTTGTATATCCGGAAACAAAAACACCACCAACCAACTTTGACCTGATAATGGCTTTATCGAACTCCCCAGGTTACACGTTGCACATGATCCTTTCTCCATGGTGACTGACTCATTACATCTACTGGTTTCAGGTCAGGTCAGGTCATTAGATTTGCTACTGGTAACCTGAAATCCAGTACAACCTGTTCAGGGTCGGATTGCCGGCGACTAAACCAGCACTCCCACCGCTCCCTTCCAGGACTCGTGAGGCGGGTGGCTAGACACCCTTATGGAATTAAAAACGAGATCCATAAAAGGGCGTCGGCTCATGAGAGCCACCGACGGACATCTAGCTCCACTGTGCTGTGTGCATGCCACACGCAGTTGGCCCCCAGGTGTGTCTACCCATGCATGTGAAGTCTGGATCCGGCAGAATCTGCGGAAGAAACCTATCGGTTCAATGGACAGGAAGGCGGTTACAGCAACGCACTGTGGAGTGCAGAGAGCAAGATGAGACACCGAAAGGATATCTTGGTCATCCACTGCATCCGTGCTCATCCTCCAGTCGTCTCGACTTAGTCTTGCCACTGGAAATTGGTGGACCCGGACGAGAGAGTGAGGTCGACGTTGCGCAACTCCTCTTCACTTTAAACAAACTCATCGCGCAAGTCATCAGTCATCCAAAATGACCTTTTATCCTTCATCATTTCATCACCCCCAAGTCCTGTGGCGACAGGCGAGCGACGAAACGACAGGTGTGGGTACACTGGCAGTCGCAGCCGCAGACCTGCACGCAGGCGGCTCAGGCCATAGGGTCGTTCTTCGTCGACAGGAGCAGCGATGGAGCTCGGCAGCCGTCTGAGCGTCTGAGCAGCCCTCTTTAGGAATGCACTGCTCACCTCCCTGGCATGAGGAAGGGGCTAGAAAAGGTGCCCTAAAAATTACCTGCTCCATATCACCCTGGCTAGCATACCGCGGCTGGCGGGGACCCTACATCAGCGGTCGAAACAAAGAGAAAGAAAAGAAAAAAACAAGGATCGTTCCTCTCACCATTGGCGCTTGGAACATACGGACTCTCCTGGACAGAGATAACGCGGACAGACCCCAAAGGAGAACGGCACTAGTTGCATCCGAACTCGCCAGATACAACATCGACATCGCAGCCTTGAGTGAGACTCGGCTTGCAGGCGAAGGTGAGCTCTGTGAACGGGGATCTGGTTACACCTTCTTCTGGAGTGGACGAGGAAGCGTAGAGTGACGTTGGTTTTGCAGTAAAAACAGCACTTGTCAGCAAACTAGCTGGAATCCCAAAGGGAGTCAACGATAGGCTTATGACCATGAAACTCCCACTGGCATCTGGCCAGAAGCACCTCACCATTGTCAGTGCCTACACCCCAACCATGACCAACCCGGATGAAGTGAAGACGAAGTTCTACGAGGACCTTCACTCTGTCATTGCTGCTATCCCTAAAGCAGACAAGCTCATCATTCTTGGGGACTTCAATGCTAGAGTTGGCTCTGACTACATCTCCTGGGATGGAGTGATTGGAAAGCATGGCGGGGGCCACTGCAACCCAGATGGATTGCTTTTGCTTCAGACCTGTGCAGAGCATGAACTGCTGATAACTAACTCAGTTTTCTGCCTCCCTACGCTTAACAGGACGTCATGGATGCACCCTCGCTCAAAGCATTGGCATCTCATCGATTACGTCATCGTCAGGAAAAGGGATAGGCAAGATGTACGTGTGACAAAGACCATGTGCGGCGCCAAGTGTTGGACAGACCATCGCCTTGTAGTCTCGAAGCTGAATATTCGAATCCAGCCCAAGAGACGCCCCCAAGGCCAGAAGGCTCCAAAACGGCTCAACATCGCTAAGCTGAAAAACATCACCATCAAACAGACCTTTGTGGAGCTGCAGGAAGATCGTCTGGAATCCGCCTCTCTGGACAACCAGAATGTGGAGTCTGACTGGAGGACCCTACGTGAGCTGATCTATAGTACAGCTTCAGAGACCCTGGGACCCATGACCAGAAAGCACAAAGACTGGTTTGATGAAAACTGTGATGAAATCAAGCAGCTTCTGGATGAGAAACGCCATCTGCATCAAGCCTACCTGAGCAACCCAAAGTCCACATAAAAAAAGGATGCGTACAATGCCATCCGCAGGACTGTTCAGCAAAAGTTATGTCAGATGCAGGATAAGTGGCTGAGTGACTAAGCTGATGAGATCCAGGGATATGCTGATAGGCATGATATGAAGAGGTTCTATGATGCCTTAAAAGAAGTCTACGGCCCCACATCCTCAGGATCATCCCCCCTCCTCAGTGCAGATGGGAATACCTTGATCACCAAGAAGGAGACAATTCTCGAACGCTGGGCTGAGCACTTCAACAGTGTCTTAAATCGCCCTTCCTCCATAAATGATGAAGCCATAGACCGTCTCCCACAAGTCCCCATCAACGAAGCACTGGACGATCCGCCAACACTTCTTGAGACCCAGAAAGCAACCCGTCTGCTATCCAGTGGCAAAGCACCTGGCTCAGACTCCATACCAGCAGAGGTCTACAAGGATGGAGGCACTGTGCTGACTGAGAAGCTCCATCAGCTGTACTCACTCATGTGGAAAGAAGAGACGATCCCCCAGGATTTCAAAGATGCATCTATCATTCATTTGTACAAGTGAAAGGGGAACCGGCAAGCCTGTGATAACCATTGGGGCATTTCCTTGCTCTCCATCGCAGGCAAGATACTTGCCAGGATCCTACTAAACCGCCTCATAGCACACCTTGACCAAGGTCATTTGCCTGAGAGCCAATGTGGATTCCGGAAAGAGTGCGGAACCACCGACATGGTGTTTGCTGCAAGGCAGCTGCAAGAGAAATGTCAGGAGCAAAATGCTGATCTGTTCTCCACCTATGTCGACCTCACTAAAGCCTTCGACACCGTGAGTAGAGAGGGACTGTGGAAGATCATGGTCAAGTACGGATTCCCTTGGAAATTTATTTCCTTGGTCAGCCAATTCCATGAAGGCATGCAGGCTCGAGTCCAGGACAATGGCGAAACATCTGCTCCTTTTGCTGTCACAAATGGTGTCAAGCAAGGCTGCGTCCTGGCTCCAACACTGTTCAGCCTCATGTTCTCTGCAATGGTTACTGATGCCTTCAGAGATGGCGATGTTGGAATCGGCCTAAAGTACCGAACAGATGGCAAGCTGTTTAACCTCAGAAGGCTTCAAGCAAAAACGAAGGTCATGACAGACACCATCAGAGACTTTTTGTTTGCTGATGATTGTGCCCTCAACGCTGGATCTGAAGCTGACATGCAACTCAGCGTCGACAAATTTGCCACTGCCAGCAGGAACTTTGGCCTTACCATCAGCACGAGGAAAACTGAAGTTCTCCATCAGCCAGCCCCAGGGAAACCCCACGTTGAGCCCAATATCACAGTCAACGGTCAGAGACTCAGTGCGGTGGAGTGGTTCACATACCTTGGCAGCACACTGTCACGAAATGCGACCATCAACGATGAAGTGAACGTCAGGATTGCAAGAGCAAGCGCAACTTTTGGTAGACTCTATGCAAATGTCTGGAACAGAAGAGGCATTGGTCTTGAGACCAAACTAAAGGTCTACAGAGCAGTAGTTCTCCCCACACTACTGTACGCCTGCGAAACTTGGACAGTGTACCAACGACATGCCAAGAAGCTGAACCACTTCCATACAACATGCCTAAGGAAGCTACTGAACATCAAGTGGCAAGACAGGACCCCAGACATGGAGGTGCTTGCAAAAGCCACCCTTCCCAGCATCTTCACCATCCTGATGCAGTCCCAGCTTCGCTGGGCTGGACACGTGGCGCATGCCAGACCATCGGCTGCCCAAAAGGCTCTTCTACGGCGAGCTGCAACAAGGGAAGAGATCACACGGAGGTCAGAAGAATCGCTTCAGAGATACTCTGAAAGTCTCTCTGAAAGCGTTTGATATCCACCCTGACTCCTGGGAGGAATCTGCAGCGGACCGTGACAAATGGCGCGCTGCTGTGCACAAAGGTGCCAAGTTGTGCAAGGCCAACAGGACTGCTGCAGCTGTTCAGAAGAGGCAGGCCAGAAAGTCACGGGCAAACAAGCTCCCTGACAATGATATGCCTGTCTTTGTCTGCCCAAACTGTCAGCGAACATTTCAGTCGTGCGCAGAATGGACTATTCAGCCATCTGCGCACTCACAGATAGATTCATGAGCATCCCCCCCACCCCCCACAACCACCACCCTCCCCCCATCCCCCAGCTGGATGACAACGATGGTCATCATCGATCTCGATGGACACACACCACCACTTCTACTGGTAGGTCAGTCAGTCTCAATGGAAGAAGTTCCACTGCATCCGGTGTCTCAGTGTCCTATGGTAATCTAATGATGGTGACATGGATACTTACGTTGGCCGGCCTATCCTCACACACACACACACACACACACACACACACACACACACACACCTTAACATCAAATTTATGTCACGTGTATGACAGTTTTGATTATTTACCTCATCATGCAGGCAGCCATACTCCGCTTACAGTAAGGGGGTGTGCATGCTGGGCTTGTTACTCAGGCTGCTTCCGTAACTTACTGAATGCTGACATGGATTACGGGATCTTCATATTTGATCTTCTGCGTGCGTATACTGACGTACTGGTGAAGGAGGCTCAGGCACTGGCAGGTCTGCACACATGTTGAGCTGGGAGATCGGATTTATCTCCACCCACTGCTGGCGCGACGGGGATCAGTCGACCTCAGGAAATTAGGGAGTAGTTCAGTACAGTGCTCTAACTGCAAGTCACAAGTTAGCCATTTTGAACTCCTCGATATTAGATATCGTCTTACTGAGTCAGGTTGTTTTTTTGTTTGTTTGTTTGGTTTTTTTTTTGGGGGGGGGTACTCTTGACCGCGACATAGCCCATCAAAAACATCTAACTGCCAGCATGTTTCAAGTCGAGATGTTCCGTCCGCTGACAAATCTGCACTCATGACTCGACCGTCTAGAACTTCGATCAGACGCTCTTTCCACTTGACTTTAGCTTTAATTCCGGTTAATAGTCACATAGATAGATTGCATGAATCCACTGGTAAGGACTTCCTTTCACTTCCATCTGTTAGTTATGACTGATTCCATAAGTTGTTCAGCTCTTACTTTCACATCGATTTGTCAGTTATAACTGAATCCACAAGTATTCAGCTCTTACTCAGTTTCACATCGACTGTATGTCAGTTATCACGGACTGAATCCACTAATCAGCTCTTACTGTCACATCGATCTGTCAGTTATGACTGAATCCACTCTTATTTTCACATCGATAATGATGTCAGTTATGACTGACTACGAATCCACAACTCAGCTCTTACTCAGCCGGTTTCAAGTTCACATCGATATGTCAGCCAGTTAACTTGAACTGAACTCCATGCCCACTGACGGCCCCGCCCTCTGCACTCAGACTGGCACGTCTCTCTCCGAAAGCTGAAGGAAGATAAAAATATCCGATACACCCACATGGTGTATGAAGTAATGATCAGCTTCCTCAGTCTTCATGTCCCGCGTTCCAGGTCAAGTCCATGTGACAAAACATATTATTCTTACCTTTCCTGGCCTTCTATCCGGACTCAGTTCTTGGATTGCACCGAGATTCAACTTGTTTTGTTCGGACGAGTGAGCTTTTACCGTATAAACCACACAGTCTCCTCACTGTACCATTTCAGTAGATACCCGCCTTTTGTTTTCACTTTGAAGCATCCGGACTGACGCTGGCATCGCATGCTGAGTTGTACTGATTTTTCCATTACTGAGACACTGATTTTTTTACATCATAAAAATGAAGTACTAGACATATTGACGTTCATATGTTCATATGCCGCGTAGATATCGCTACTGACAACTGTCGGGAGTGAATGTTAGACTGAAGTGGGTACACGCTTACTAGAGCGGTCCTGGATACTCAAGTTCTTCTTCTTCTGCGTTCGTGGGCTGCAACTCCCACTGGCACGTTCACTCGTAGTGCACACGAGTGGGCTTTTACGTGCATGACCGTTTTTACCCCGCCATGTAGACAGCCATGATCCGCGGCTTTCGCCGGGGGTGTCCTGAATTCAATCTCGGCAACGTATGGTGGGTCACCGTTGAAGCCAAGTCCCGTGGACTGTGATTATTCCGATCCCCCAGATCCGGCAACAGATGATGCAGTCATGCTTATGCTTCAGTTAATCTGTTTGTGTGTAGTACGCATGCACAAGTAGACGGCTGAGGATGAAACAGTACGCGGCACCGCGGGCCGCCGTGTTAGGAAAATCGAGCCGTTCGGTGGACACTGAAAAACTGAAACTGAATTAATAGTCTGTAACCCAGCATCAGTGCAGTCAGCCCGGCACGACGGACACAAATCATCAGCAAGTTGATCAGTGTTGACTGATCTTATTGTAGAAAGGAATAACAAGATCCGTCTTTAGTATTTTTCTCAAATTGCCAGTGTGTGTGTGCCAGTGTGTGTGTGTGTGTGTGTGTGTGTGTGGTGTGAATGTTGACCAGCGGCAAAAACCCCGGTTTGGTCAGTGCCGGAAGACGTGACGTATCGCCAGAAATGTAAAGGTATATCATTATTATTATTATCATTACTGATGTGATGGATTATACATCGAGTCCTTTAAAAACAAGACAAACTTTCCGTTGCTTTTATTTTCTTTGATAATGAAACGGTCACCGGCAGCTTGAATATGGCTGATACTGAAGTACATCATTGTAAGCTTCAGGTAAAGGAACTCTGAAGGTCAAGGGAACATATCAAGTCAAGTCACCCAGACCATACTGACACTAGTATCACATTCTAGTGTCAAGGGAATTCTAGTATATGCTCAGACCAACACAACTAAAAAGTCCAAGGGAAGTGTAATAGTCCTACATGCGATGTAAAGATTGAACCCGGCCCCATGAGGGTTTCCGATTCCAAGCCGGTTGTACCCAAAGCGGCAAACTCTCTACTGCACACGTGAGGCGCTTTAATGCTCAAATAGGGCGATTCAAAGTGATCTCCGAACAGATTCATTCTTCCCCGCCGCCAGAGCGGTAAAACTAGGGGGGGGGGGGGGGGGGGGGGGGGGGGGGGAGGAATCATCACTGCCGTCTCGGCGACTTGAATACGGCCTGTCGTCGGTGGTGCCTTGCCGCAAAACGTGATGGTGAATGTAACCGTAGCAATTATGAGTTGTGGGCTGTAATTTTGCGATACACCCGCGTGCCATATGACAACTGCGCACGCCCGGACGTGGATGTGCTGATTTATTAACACAGAACGCACACGCGGAAAAAAAATCCGACAAAGCAAAATATATAAAAAGAGGAAAAGGTGGAAAACTACCAGACATATTTTATGTGTATTTCTCTCCAGTTAACACCAGCAGAACAAAGATGACACAATCCAGACTCTGACACACCCAGCCAATAGTTTTTCATGCACCTCACGCCATGACGTTGGCTGGTTCGACGTCTGGACACATTGTTTCATTGCGACTGAACCATTTAGAAAAATACAACTTAGTTCAGTGTGGAACATCCAAGTTATAATTCAAGCTCAATCATGACAGATATGCAGGCACATTTTGAGTAAAGTAGGGACTTAGTTCAGTGTGGAACATCAAGTTATAATTCAAGCTCAATCAAGACAGATATGCAGGCACAGTTTTTTAGTTCAGTGTGGAACATCCAAGTTATAATTCAAGCTCAATCATGACAGATATGCAGGCACATTTTTTTTTTAGTTCAGTGTGGAACATCCAAGTTATAATTCAAGCTCAATCAAGACAGATATGCAGGCACATTTTGGGTAAAGTAGGGAAAGAAGAGGGGGCATTCCTTATTTAAGCAAAAAAGAAAAAAAGAAGATGCGAATTTGAGATGGATGCATGAGAACTGGAAGAAAGTGGGCGAGTGCGTGTGATTGTGGGGTCTGGTTGGGTAGTTTATTGTCAATATTATGTGCCGCGCGATACACCTGCTTGATGGGATCTCATCAACCACACAATGCTAATCATAACCGCAAACGGTATCAAAACATGTTGACGTCGTTTGAGGTTAGCAAGTCAAATTGGATTTCTCTCCCCTGTACCTGACAGTGAAGCAGTCGATGGCGAGCATTTCCACGTTTTCAAGCGCAAAGGAAAGGAAGATCGTTGTATGTTCTGTTTCTCTTTGCTTCAGTTGCCTACGAGGGACGATGTTTTATAACGGGAACAGCGTACTTTTGCTCCAAATGTTAGAATAACGCTGGTGCTTATCCTTTGTGATATGTCTTAATCAAACAGAAATACAATTTAATCTTTTACTGAAATATTGTTTTGAAAACAAAGTTAAAAACAGAACACTGCCACAGTGCCTGCTCCTCATCCGGAGAGAGGGGAAAAAATGACTAACAATGCGTGCCCAATAATCTGAGCCTTGTCCTTTAGGCCTAGTTGACGTCAGTGTAAAGGCCTGTGGCAAAGCGTGCTGTTAGTTTTACCTCCCGCCGCAAGTCGATCACGCTTTTAACTGCTTTTATAAACACAATCGATACATTTCCATATGTGAAACTTTATGGCCATTTTCATTTAACTACCAAAAATAGAATAATAACAAAGCGAATGCCCAATCTTAAAATTTATTTTCCAACAGAAAAGAGAAAATGAGGGAGGGGATTCTATCGGCTAATTGAAACGGCAGTGTTGAAAAGAATGCCCGCGACGCGTCACTACTCGTCAACTGTGAACCTCCGCTCAGTCGAAGGAAAGAAGAAAAGAATTCCGAAGTACCGTTGAATGGATGCGGCGTGCCAAAACTACGCCTACAGACGTTGTTTCGATACAGAAGTTTGGAGCGACTTTGAAAACAAGAAGAAATCTTAAGGAATGGAAGTGTGTGTCACTTCGCGGTGGAGCACGCCATTGCGCATGAATTCTCTGCCGAAATCCTCCGATATTCCCGCTTATTGAAGTGAAGAACATAAGCTCTGTGTTGATAAGACCATGCTGCCAGCCAACTTACTGTACCCATGTTCATCAGCTGCCTCATCAGGAAACACGTGTTTACATTGGACTGACGAACATAGGTAACTGACCGGATTAATAATTCGTGTTTAGGACCCACTTGAGGTCGTCACAAGGTTTCCCTTGAACTATGTCAGTGTGTGTTTCCAGTGTGCATAATGCTTTATCAGGTTTTATCGACGAACACGAACTCTGATGAATTTGTTGCGACGATGATCAAAAGTGAACTAGCGAAGTTTTGAATGGTTGAGATGACCCTCGTATCAAGCGTGTATGTGCCTTTAACACCGACCTGCGTTTACTCGTAAATGCAGGCAAGAGACCCAAATACAATGGATTCTTTTCAAGATGGTGGACAGCAAAATACAAAGTCGGAGCGCAATGAATATCCACCGATGGAAAGATCGCATGCAAATGCCGAAGTGAATAATTTTCCAAATTCCACTGGAGAAGGAACAGGAGGTCCTGATAATTTTTCTAAATTGCCAGACGGAGTTCAGCCCAACACGGTACAGAACTACACTGGGTATAACCGAAGCAATTACGGCATGGGAGACCAACATGGCGGAGCAATGTCGTCCAGTGTTGACTACAACAATCAAAACTCACAATTTACAGGACAGTTTTCTCAAACGCCAATGAGATCTCCATACCCTGGTATGGCAAAATCCAGTATGTCTCCAGGACGACCTGGAATGATGCCTTCAGGGATGGGAATAATGCCTGGATCTTACAATTCACAAAGAATGATGTCAGCTAACCAGAGTGGACCAACTCCAACTCTAAACCAACTGCTTCAGACCCCAAATCCTGGACAGAGATTTCAAGGAAATTATGGAGATTTCTCCAGTGGTCAAGGAAAGGGTGCAGAGATGGGTAGTGGACCTACCTATCCTGTGCCTCCACAGGGATGGAATGGAAATCCACGTGCTATGGGACCCTACCCACCAAGTTCTATGCCAGGAACTTACAGAAATCAGGTAAGCTACAATCTTTTTTTCCTACCATATAGTTGGAAGTGGTAATGGTTGGACATACACTTATTATACTCTGTACGTTAATTCATTTATGAACACATAAGATACTGCCATATTGTACACACATGCAAGAAAAAATAGACAAAATTCAGTTTAACTCACTAGGAACCTGCCCTCCGCCCCCCCCCCCCCCCCCCCCCCACAGCATTTTCAGTGCTCCAGTTTTGTTAAAGTAGTTTAAAAAGTGTGAGAGTTTTTGTATTTTTATTAATTAATGTACATGTATGTTGATCTTATGTTTTGGAAACTAGAAATTTGATTGTGTTTAAGACTGAAAAATATTAATGTTGGAAATTAGTGTTGACTGTACTTTCTGATAGAGATAGATTGATTATAGAGTATACTATAAGCAAAGTTTACAAGCATAGCCAGGTTACATTAGTACCATGTGTACAAAATGAAATGATTAGAACTATGTCTAATTAAAAAATGATTTGAAGCCTACTCATGTTCTGATTGTATTAAATTCCAACCAGGATCCTATTTCTCCATTCATATGATTATATGATTTGGGGAAATCTAGACCTTGCAGCCCATTTTCCTTTATTGTAGTTGATATGAAAGAATATGCAAGTTGAATGAAAAAGAAAAATGCCAGTTTGTTTGGTAACATGAATGGAAAAAGATAGTTATTCTTTATGTACTTGATTAGTTTCGGACAATATGAAAGTGTTAAGATATTAAAATGTGCGGTATATCTGTCAATAAAGGCGTATGAAAACTATGAGTTATTAAAAATGTTAAGGTAAGGCTTTTAAAGAAACAGAAAGTTAGTAGTTTGAGTGTTCCTTGTCTCCTCAGGACAGCTGTCTGGTAGGGTTGTTAAATATCATCCTTCTCTGTATTATTCATTGTATAGAACCACAGATTGCATGCAACAAGTTTGCAAGACAGGTTTTTTTTTTCATGCATTTTGATTAACTTATGATAAATGTCATGTCTGAATTTAGGGTCAAGACTGGTTGTTATGCCCATTGAATCCTCACAAGTGTTTGATACAATGTATTCATTCATGACTGAGTTCTATGTGCCACAAAAAGTCACATTCTATATTAAGATATGTCACAAAACTATATGAAGTATACTATATATTGTATAACAAATCATAGTTTTTGCATCATTTTCTTGACAGAGCTTGCGATTTTTACTTTTCATGCAGTTGTCCTTGCTTAATGACCCAATTTAGCCCATACCATCTTGTTTCATTTCTCTAGTGATATCAAAGTAGTCTTCTTTGACTTTTAAACCAGTTTGCTAGACTCTGTAGTGTAAATGCTTTGTGTTCCTTATCCACAAGATTTTTTAATCACTGACAAACTCTCTGTATTAACCACATTATTTGGCTAATATTGTAACTGTCTGGAGTGACAAAAATCATAAGGATAAAAAAGGCTAGTTAAAGTGTAGAATTAGAAAGCGGCTATTTTTTATTTATTCATTTCAATAGCAGTGAGCCCTGTGCAATTCTGCTCTGCCAAAACAAGAGCAGTTTGAACAGCTTCCTTATTCATTGTCTGAAGCACATCCTTGACATTGTGAAACAAAAGATCAAGCATTATGTTACTTCAGTAATGTATAGATATACTGAAAAATAACAGTTATGATTTTGTGGATTGTGGGATCTTTAACATGCGTAATTGATCTGCTTATGTATACACATAAAGGGGGTTCAGGCACAAGCAGGTCTGCACATATGTTGACCTGGGAGATCAGAAAAATCACCACCCGTTACCCACCAGGTGCCGTTACTGAGATTCGAACCCAGGACCCTCAGATTGAAACTCCAATGCTTTAACCACTCGGATATTGCACCCGTCTTTGTCTTCAGTTTCTCAAGTTTAGAGTTATGCATGCGTGTGAATGATTGGTTTGAAAGAGCTTTGTTTTGTCTCTGCACAAGATTCAGTGCTTTATAAATGCTATTTAGTATCTATACTTATTATTAGAAGTGCCCAAGAATTTTATGTCAGTCATAACGTTCTGCAAGCTGACTTTTGGTGAGAAATCCATTGACAACATCAGTCATTCATAAATCTAGAGAAAAAAAGTTAGAAAATGTCAGTACAGAAGGATGTCTTGCTGCAAAGTGGCTGGTGCTGTGAAAAGAAGAAATCTCAGCTTGAAGTTCAGGTGAAGACAAAAGGAAGTCTGAGATTGTGAGAAGAATGTGCCTGCCTTTAAATGTGCCAAGTGATACAGTTTCGAAGACTACCATTTGCAGTTTTATTTTTCACTATGCAGTTGATCTATGAACACCTAGACAAATCAAATACCTGTGTCCGCTTGATGTTCTTTGATTTTTCTAGTGCTTTTAATACAATTCAACCTCACCTCTTAGCAAAAAAGCTGATGCACATGGGACTCGCTTTTCCGACGATTTTATGGGTTTTAGACTATCTTACTAAAAGGCCTGAGTTTGTAAAATTAAATGATTTTATGTCTACTGTCTCTTTCACAAACACAGGTGCACCACAAGGTACAGTCCTCTCGCCTTTTCTTTTTACCTTGTATACGGCTGAATGCAGAAGTCTGACCAATTCGTGTCCCCTCGTTAAGTTTGCAGATGACTCCGCACTGACAGGACTTATTACTGATGACGATGACACTGACTACCGAAGAGAAATTGACAGGTTTGTGAACTGGTGTGAAGAAAATTTCCTTGAGCTGAATGTTGGCAAAACCAAAGAGCTTGTAATCGACTTCAGAAAAAAGAAATCAACTTTAAGTAAAATCATCACAAAAAATGAAGTGGTCGAACAAGTAGACTCATACAAATATCTCGGTGTGATAATCGACAATAAGCTGTCTTGGAATGAAAACTCAACTGCACTCATTAAAAAGAGCAACAGTCGCATGTACTGTCTTAGAAAAATGAAATCTTTTAATGTATGCAAGCAGATGCTCCAAATGTTTTACACATCTGTTGTCTGTAGTGTTTTAACATACGGAGCCGTGTGCTGGGGGGGAAACCTGACCAAACATGACAAAGACAGGTTGGAAAAAGTCATTAGGAAAGCGGGTGGGGTGGTGGGTATAAGACAAGACACCTTTAGCGACATGCACAATAGAAAACTGACTGACAGACTAATAACAATTTTGACCGACGTAAGACACCCACTACATGATGACATTAATAGCAGAAGGTCAGACATAAGTGGTAGGTTTAGAGCTCCACGCGCAAGAACATCTCGATACATTAATTCATTTATTCCTACAGCCATTCGCGCACACAATCAAAACATCCAATACACTAAGTGAACCCTCCCACCCCCCAAGCCCCCTCGCCACAGCAACACCTGAACTTCACCAGCAGACGAGTGTATGGGAGCAGACATTATGCGTGCATGTGGGACTGAGCGGGTGAGCACGGGCAAGCAAGCATTTGTGTGTGTGTGTGATCGGAAGTGATTTTTAAATATTTTCTTATTTTACTTGGATTTCATGTATCTTAATGTTAATGTTCTGATCTTACTGGCGTGACATATGTTATGTGCATGCATACGTTGTTTGTGTGTGTGTGAGTGTGTGTGTGTGTGTGCGTGTGTGTGTGTGTGTGTGTGTGTGTGTGTGTGTGCATTTTACTTATATATACGATTTATTCCCTTGATGTTTTTATTTATGTATTGTTGTACAATACCTTATGGTCTTAACGTGTGTGTGTGTGTGGGTGTGTGTGCGTGCGTGCGCGCATGTCATTTTTAGTAATCTTATACCCTTTTTTTTTGTTGGATGTTTTCATTTGTTAATATTGTTGTGCAATACCCTATTGTCTTAACATGAGTATGTGTGTGTGGGGAGTGGGGGGGTTAGTATATCGTCAGCTATTGGGAATTCTTATTTGACTAGTTTTAATCTCTTCTTATGTTGCTCATGATTTTATGCCAGTGTTTACAATGAGCCTGTGATTGCACAACTTAATTTCCATGTGGATTAATAAAGTGTTTTTGATTTGATTTGATTTGATTTGATCATGCCTTAGTCAGTGGGTTCAGGTGCCATGGATATTGTACTCAGAACAAAACAAAGTGAAAGCTCTCCATTAGACCAATGAGCTTTTCATTATTTTTATTCAGTGACAGAATACGAATAAATAAAGTGTAATTTGATTGTCAATAACTGTGACTGTATGGTGATTGTCAATCAAATTACACCTTTTGCAAGGAATTTCATTGTGTTAATTAAATGCAGATTTGTTCTTTATCCCTTTTTTTGGAGTGCAGTATCCTTTACACCTGATCAGATGTAAAGCATACTTGATATGTGTGTGTGTGTGTGTGTGTGTGTGTGTACATTACTACATATAATGTTTTAATAGTGCTAGTTACAAAAGAACACAATGAATATGTTTAATGTCATTGACGTAATCTGCTTGCAGTGGCATGTTCTCAGTAAGGTAGTCATAATAGTGGTAGTCCCTAAGTTTTCTCTGGAAGGACATGCACCTCCCTTAAGTGTGAAATGATGGTATGATGATAATTATAGTGCATTAGTCATTTGATGAAGGGCTTTTAAATAATGTTTTGATAACAGTCAGACACAAACAATTTCAACACACACACACACACACACACACACACACACACACACACACACACACACACACACACACACACACACACACACACACACACACATACACACACACTCACACACACAATTACACTTACACACACACACACACACACACACACACACACACACACACACACACACACACACACACACTCACACACACACACACACACACACACACACACACACACATACACACACACTCACACACACACAATTACACTTACACACACACACACACACACACACACACACACACACACACACACACACACTCGCTCACTCACTCACTCACTCATTCACTCACAATCACACTCATGTGCTTGCAAATTGCCTTGAAATGCCTAAAGGCAGCTGTCAGTCAGTTCTGCTGAGGTAGACAGCCTGTTGTACAAATGAATGTTTGTAAAGCATTTATCTCTGATGGAGGATAGGCCTATTTAAGTATCCATATCACATGCGTGCATGAATGCACACACATTCATGAAAGAAGCAGATGTGGATAATCAGAAAATACAAGCTATGTAATGGAATACCTCAATAATGTCAGACTGCTTGAAAAGAAATATTTTAAGATTTGTTTTACATCCCTCCCCTCCCACAAACAAAGAAGAAGATTTATTTTAATTAAAATCATGTGACTTTTGTGTGATGGACTGAAAACCTGATAAAGTTTGTACTGCTTAAAAAAACAAACAAAAAAAGCTCTGCCATCTTGTTTCTCAGGAATAAATTTGTGAATGCAGAAGATTCTGTCATTGGTCGAAGAGTGGAGAGATATTTAAGGGACATGCAGGTTTAAAAGGTCATAAATGTACTCAGGTACAATTTAGAAAATGACATGTAAGCAGAGATGTAATTGTCTTTTTCTTTTTCATCTCACGTCTTGGTGTTTGCCATTAGGAAGAATAGTTAATAAGAAGCAACAGTCAACGCTGGGTAAACAGAAACGTGTGTCTCACACCTACCAGCTGAACAACAACAAAACACTGATGGTGCAGCTGTGACAGGAACGTCAATGATGTAATCCATCACATCAGGGCATAGCTTTCTTTTTCTTTTTCTTTTTTCCACCAGTGGTCGTTGGATGTGGCCCTGAATAGAAGGTATACAACACAATTACCGGCAAGCATCAAAGGTCTATTATCTCGTGGCCACGTGGAAGCGGCTGAAGCGCGTGGTGCAACAAAGACAGCTGGCTAATTTCCAGCCCTGATGGCAATTGAAAGGCAGACAATCTGCTCGTGGTGCAGGGTCATTCCGTGCAGTCAACGCCTCTGGAATGCAAGCCGCCACGCTCTGACCTTGAGCGGGAGTAAGGGGACAGGATAATGGTGGGGGTGGTATTGCGGGGGAGGCCAAAGGGAAGGGGGGGGGTGAGGAAAAGGAAGGGGGTGGAGGGCTGAAGGGGGGGGGGGGGGGGGGGACAAAGCGCGCGTGTGGATTGACTTTATGGATCAGAACATAGGAGCTGAAAAGGAAAAGAGGACAGGGGGTGGAGGTGGGGTGGATGGGAGTGATGTCTGGGTGGGGGAAAGGGAGGTGGGGGAGGGAGGTGGGGGGGGGGGGGGAACGCCTGGAGATAAATTGCCCTCAATAGAAGGCGGCCCGTCGCTATCTGTTACCTACCGACCCAGATCCAAGTTCATTGACAGACAGCTAACCTTTTCGAGCTGGACTTGGCAGAGTCGTCGGCATTGTTGTGACGGGCTGCGCTTTCTCTTCCGGGGAGGAGGGGGGGGGGGGGGGACACCTGCCAAGAGTTGCATAGCTGACCTGCTTGACCTCACCGTCCCCCCTTCCTCCTTCCACCCGTCAGTATGCAGACACGCCTTCACCTCGTCAGGCCGCCTAGACCAAACACTTGATTATCAACAGATCAGCTGACCTTGACGGCATGTCTCCCAGTTGCCCAATGATGACCAATACTGATTTGAAGTCGTACAGGTTCTACTTCTAGACCAGATTTCCGGCCTGTTGAGGTTTGTTTTTTAGAAAACAAGTTTATGTAATTTACTTTTCCAATTTCTCCATTCATGGAAATAAAACTACATTGTGTCAATGTGTATAAAACAGATTGATGTGTCACCTCATCAGTTATTGACTTGGAAGCTCTAAGGGATTTACTTATCGTTACTTTGTTCTATCACCAGTTTCATCAGCATCGTTGATGGGAATGTGCATCATTCTATCCTTTTTTCACTTTCGCTGTCTCAGTTTCCTTCCCTTTTTTTTCCTTTTCCCCCATTCATTTGTCTTTTATGAATTTCTCTTCAGAGAGTGTATGTCTTGGACATACTGTGTGATCGTTCTTTCTGTCTTACTAAATTTGTAAATATTGTTCGCATTGAATTCAGTCAACCTTGTTGTCTGATAGAGATATTGTTAAGGCCGAGTTGAATAATATTTTAGAAGTTAAAAACAAGGAGGAAGAAATAGGTGTAAAAACGGAAACTGATGTCAGTAGGTTTAAATGTAGCTTTATGAATTTATGTTGATTATTCATTCATATTGTATTTGGGGCTTCCCGCCAAATGATTAGAGCTTTAGAGGGTATCCTATTATTTCTCTACCCTTGTTTCTAATTTCAAAGAGTAAAATTATCTTGAAAACTTCCATTTACGCCTGTGCTAGTTAAAGTGTGGGTCGAGTTAGGTGGACAACTGTCTACTGTTTGAAAAGTCACAGTATATATCACACATGCATACTGTTACAAACACATATGTGAATTCTTACACACATTTAAATGTGCATACACATTGTCATTCACACCAGCTTAACAAAGTACTTGGAGCACTGTGTTCAATGAATCACACAGGTCTAAAGTAATTTTCTAACTCTTTCTTTCTCACAGTCACACGTTCATGCTTAACATTTTATGAATGTGTCTAAGATATGCAGCAGAATAGTAAAACTGGCTCGTATTTACGTGTGTGTAGATATTGCTGCAAGTACAATATTTTGGCTTTTTAAATATCAGAGATTGACATAAGCTTACAGTTGGGCCAGCAGCAAAATGAGAGCTGTATGATCAGTGGTTTCTGTCAGGTCTTTTGTAGACAATGGCTTTCAAAGTAGGTAGCAAGATTGCGCTGACTCTTAGTGTTACAGCCTTGGGGGCTTTTGCCTTTGGGAACCAACCCAATGCCAACGTTCTGAAACCTGGTCAAGAGAGTGGGGATGTAACTTACGAAGTTACGCAAGATGCTCCACTATTATCAAATTTTAGCCCAGATAGTCGTGACGGCAGTTGCCTCCTGTTGTCCTGATGGTGATAGTGTCGGAATTTACAGAAAAAAAAAAAAATCAAAATAGAGAATTTGTGAAATAATATACAGCCTCTCCTCAATTATGTGGTGATCCAGTCACATTAACTATTAATGGGCAATGATCCCACATGGATCAACAGAAGACATCTGAAGAAAAGCAAAAGTATCCATACTGAGTGATGATGTAATTTTTATTATAAAGTTGTGTGGGTTCAGAAACCCATTCCTTATGGTATAGAGTTTCCGTATGAGTTTTTATCAGAATGGGGCATCCAGGATATTTGAGCCTTTGTTATTTCTTTGCATCACCATGTGCTAGCCCTGCCTTGTTTGTCAGCCCCTCCATGACAAAGATAATTAGACTTTTGTCTCATGATGGGATATCATGTGGTTCTTTCCGGAACTGCTTTCTTGTTCAGTTCCAGGTGGTTGACATGTGTATCATAATATTCAAGTGATGTGAACTGTGTACTCGTTCTTCAGAGTAGTTATGATACAGATCAGAAATTGATCCTTTGAAATTAATTTTGTTGTCTGTTCTGAAATGTAACATTCTCGTTATTTCTTCAAAATGGTATAACTGTATGGCAGAAATTTTTGTGTGTTTTTTTTTTGTCTGTTGTGGTTTTTGACTCACTTGTGTAAACAAAGTGAGTCTATGTTTTAACCCAGTGTTTGGTTGTGTGTGTGTGTGTGTGTGTGTGTGTGTGTGTGTGTGTGTTAAACTTTAATATCACTATTTTCTTTGGAAGTACTTTGTCTGCCAATACCAAATTTGGCTTAAACATACTATCATAGTATGATAAAAAATTTAAAAAATCTTCACAGTCATACCAATAACAGGTTGTAAGTCTCCTGCTGAATTAAACCGCATTTCTGAATAATTAGTGATTTATTTCATTGAGATTCGTTCTGAAATCGGAAAATTCTGAAAACTGCTTCCCACTGAGTTAGGCCTCATAGAAGGTAGGTTGTGTTTGAAGACCCAAAGACATATCAAGTTTTTCTTGTTCACAATTAAAAGGAAAGAAATACAAATTCTGGATAGAAGTTAGAACACATACAGTGATACTAACTACACCATCAACATGTTTACTGCATATAGATATTCTAAGTGGACACTGAATTTAATGGAATGAACATAAAAGAAAAATTGAATCGACTGTTTCTTTCAACCCATTGTAGACTGTGCAGATCTAGAGATCTACCATGTGTTGTTGTGTGCTTTAAGTGATCGCAATGTCTCCTTTACCAACGAAAAAAAAAAAAAAGAGATACAATAAAACATACAAAAACATGATCTAAACGGCATTAGTACATCCACTACAATCGCATCTATTTATGGCACGAAGAAGAAAACGTCAACATTGCTTTAAGTATTAAATTTAGTCAAATGACGTCAGATGCGTGCAGCTGTGGGGATTAGTCTGCTTGCTTCAGAACTGAACATGCATGGTTCGATCCCGCTCGCATGCCCCCCCCCACACCCCCACACCCTTTTTTTTTTTCCAAAGATTTTTTCTCCCAAGCTTATTTTATTTTATTTATTTTATTATTATTTTTTTGCTGCCCCATCATCTGCACCATTTCAATGGCATTACTCCCACGCCGCTCATTTAGATTCCCCCATACATGGCCACACCTGGGTTCGTCCGTTACAGTTCAGCGTCGGCAGTCCGCAGGGAACCATCGTTGTTGGGTCGCCAGGAAGCCACACACCAGAGGAGACCCTGCACTGCTGCTGAGTCACTTCGGTGGTATTCAGTGGTGCCTGTCTGATTTAACGTACTTAGAACACCACATGCTGAGCCCCCTACTAATGACAATAATGGCAAAGTCGTGGAGCCAGACTGAGTGAGCGTCCCTCCCAGAGTGGAGACCGCCACCACGTCCCTCCAACAACAGCTCCCCATGAATCTGCCGACACTTAAGACATTGACAGGTTTCAGTTTTCAGTTTCAGTTTCAGTAGCTCAAGGAGGCGTCACTGCGTTCGGACAAACCATATACGCTACACCACATCTGCCAAGCAGATGCCTGACCAGCAGCGTAACCCAACGCGCTTAGTCAGGCCTTGAGAAAAAAAACAACAACAAAAAAACACACACAAAAAAACCCACAAAAAACAAAAACAACAAAAACGGGGGAATAAATAATAGATAAGCTTACATAAATAAATAAATAAATAAATAAATAAATGAATAATAATTATAATATAGAAAAAGGTAGTAGTAATAATAATAGTACATGTAATACTAATAAAATGATGATAATTAAAAAAAAAAGAAAAAAGAAAAAAAAAGTAAATAAATAAATAAATAAGACAACAATGGTGATAAATAAGCGAATAAATGTAAAACATGAAGACACACATTCACACATACACCCACACATGCATAACAGAAATGCACCAAACATGCAGTTTCACAGATATGAAAGCACAGTCAAATACATATAAACGTACATGAGCTCCAACACACACACACACACATTACCTTGCACCTCCTCTACCCCCCTCCTCCACACACTCATTTCTAGTCTACATATCGCAGCTTCCACGGCACACAAACACACACTCACAGAGATGAACACTTACTTGTACAAGCACACACACATACGCCCATATCTCCCACCCCCAACCCCACACACATATATACAAATATATATATATATATATATATATATATATATATATATATATATATATATATATACGTTCCAATATCCTGTTGCTCCCACAGTGACAGGACTCACTCCAAGCACAGAAGTGGAGGGGTATCGAAACTGAGGTCACCATGAGAGCAGGGCATGAAAGGCCACAGATTTTGAGACTGTTTTGTCTATATTGATGATGATGGAGGAGGAGGATGACGATGACGATGTTGCTGTGGAGGTCCATTTTGGTTTGGGACTGTGTGACAAGGCTGTACTTTACGCTTCCTGTCATAATGATATCCCGACATTAACCAGGCCCGAGAGGTACAGACACTTGCAGTGTTGGTCAAGTAATTAGAGCAACACACCCAAAGACACATCCTTGAAGTGGATGACACTCAACAGTGTGGTCCCAGCCTCCCCATTTAAGCCCACAGTACACTTAACTCTGGGTAGGAGCCGGCCACGGGCCGAAAAACCCACCTCCACTGGGATTTGAACTCGCATTCTCCCAGCTGTCAGTCTGCAACGCTAACCACTTCGCCACGGTGGCTGGTCCCAAGCTTATTTTATATATCATATTTAATACAGAGCACTTTTCAACGATTTAAATTTTTAACATTTTTCACCTCATGATGCCTTTACTGGATCAAGCGTGAAGTACAAGTTAGTCTTGAAGGCTTTGCCTCTTGTTAAATCTTGATGGTAAGCACTCTGAATGTGAGTAGTCTTTATCAGTATCATCCAGTTTAATCTTTTCACAATTTCAGTAAAGAATTCTTTATCAATATCATCCAGTTTAATCTTTTCACAATTTCAGTAAAGAAGCTTTGTCCTCTGTCACAGTTTCAGATTAGGGCATTTGAGTACTTCTTAAGAAAAGTTCTTCCATGAATTTCAATAGACTTTTACTTAATTCATGAATCAGTCTCATTTTTTTGTTTTTTGTTTTTACCTGATGTGCTGTGGTGTACTTTGCTGTGTGTATCACTGTCAGTTATCACTCTGAATCAGTTGTCACTGGAAATGAATAAAGTTTCTGTCTGTATTTCTCGTGCTCTCTCCCCTTCCCACCCCCCATCTCTCTCTCTCACACAGACACAGACAGACACACACACACACACACACACACACACACACACACATGAAAAGAAACGGGCCATTGAGTAACTCCTTATCTCAGAAAAAATGTACATAACTTACAAGAACTAAACAAACTGAGGGGAAAAACCATGACTCGTGTTATTTTAATGAAGTTGCAGGTATTTGCAGATATGTATGCAAGCAATGAAAGTTTTGCAGTGGTTACCAGGTATTATTATATGAAATAATGCACCTTGAACAGTTTGAGATGTCTGAGACATTGGAGTCTGTCTGGTGTCTGGAATTTTCTTTTTTCGTTGTTGTCTTTTTTTGATACTGTAAATTTACCATTTTGGTTTTGTTTTCTCTTTGCTGTCATGCTTTTTTTTCCCTTTGCAGGGAAGCAGTCTAGGTGAAAGGAGTCGTGCCAGTGGCATGAGTCCAGGTCCGGGGCCAGGCTACCCCCACCAGAGTCAGTACATGAGCTCAGCGATGGCCGCCAGCACACCTCGCTACATGATGGGGCAGGGGCGGCCTGGTCACATGCCTCCCATGTCCTCCCATGGCTACAGTCAACAGGTCAGTGGATGGGGAGATTTAATTTGCATCATGTTAACTGTTCAGTCTTCAGTTTCTTGATGACGACACCCACCCACACATGTCCTGCACACACACACACACACACACTCACACTCACACACACACACAGAGGCACATGTGTGCGCGCACACATACACACACACACACACACACAGGCACACACACACACAGGCACATGTGTGTGCATACACACACACACACACACACACACACACACACACTCACTCACTCACTCACTCACTCACTCACTCACTCTCACACACACACACACACACACACACACACACACACACACACACACATGCCTGTGCATGCACACACACACACACACACACACACACACACACACACACACACACACACACACAGAGGCACATGTGTGTGCATGCATACATACACACACACACACACACACACACACACACATATATGCCTGTGCATGCACACACACACACACACACACACACACACACACACACACACACAAAATGACGTGGCTGCAAACGCACACACTCACTCTCGCTCTCACTCACTGGCGTTATTATGGCTAACAGTTGGCTTAGTAGATGGGTTTCCTATAATAATACGATTATGAATCAGTGCAAGTACTCTTGAAAACCACAAAAGTGAAATGACTCAGCAGCAGTACACAGTTTCATCTGGTATGTGGCCTACTAAAGTTGTCAGCTGCCTGTGGGCTGCCAGTGCTAGAACTGTGACAAAATGAGCTCCGTACATAGTCCAGTGTGGCTGTTGTGGGATATTTTCAACTCATAGGTGGTAATGCCACTGACATTGTATGGAAGTCATTGTGGCGTAGCCAGACACAAATACACATGCACATAAGCACGCTTGCACGTGCGCACACACATACAGGCGTTGGATATTAATAAAAAAAAAAAAAAGTAGTAAAATATTTTTAGTCTTCTAATCAAAGTGATAAACAAGTGTATAAACTATGATCATAGGGAATTTATAAACAGGTAAGTAGCTGCACCACTGCATAATCTTGTAAAAATACAAGAAAATGAATATGGTGATAATTAAACAGAAACATGAGTGATATGCAAAATCTTTGTTGATTGTTAAACCCCAAAGAATCCACCTGGTTGAGAGGTGCTGCCCTGTGCACACACATGAATAACGATTAGCGCATCAAGCCCTCTGTGATTAGGGAAACAGTGAAAAAGTAATTGATCAGTCTGGGACCATTATAACTAGATAATAACAATGCAACATATAAGAAAAGAAAGAATGTTTTCATCTCTGGTAGTTAGTGATGCAGAGTAATTTGTACCGTTTTGTGTTGCCTTTTTTTCATGGTTCTCCATCAAGATCAATTGAGATGGGGTGCAAATTATGTTTAATTGTACACACACGTATAGAAATTGTGCATAAGACATGCACAACACACTACAAGGCAGCTGTACAAACAGTACACATCATGATATTCGTCATTAATCAACATCACTCACTCCACCATACTCACTTGCTCCCCCTGTCCCCCCCCTTCCCCCACCACTCCCTGCTCTCTCTCCATCCCCATCCCTGTCTTATTGTTACTCTTTCCTGCTGTATTTTGTGTCAATCTTCATTTGTATTGTGCACAGCTTTCGCTTCAGTTTGATTGAGTTGTGAATATCAAGCATGGCTGCAGAAGTGAAAACAGGTAGCCTTGTACTTGCAGATGCCCTCTCATAGCCCAATGAACTTCAGTCCCTCCATGCCAAACCAGACCTCTCAACTGCCAAACCAACAGCAGCAGCAGCAGCAGCAGCAGATGTATCATGGTCAACAACAGCAACCACAGCCCCCTGGTCAGCCCCCTCCTCAACCCTCCCCCACCCCCAGCCAGCAGCCTCATCACTCATTACCCACGTCGTCCTCCTCATCTTCATCCCACCGACCACCATCAACTCAGGGAGCCTCCCCCAAACAGTTATCTCCGGCACCACCTGGGATGGCAGATCAGAACTCAAATCATGTAAGTGTGCCACCACCTGACTGACATGTTAAGTCCTTTGATATTGCTGTCTTTCTGCTCTAACCAGTGCTGATGCTTGATAATGACTTCAAAAAATAGATGTAATATCTCTTTACCATGTGTGTATTATTGTATAATGTAGCAGTAAAGTTTTCTTGGAATATTGCTCCCACAATCCATTTTCTCATTGTGTAAGATTGTCCACCTGTGTTACTGTGTATTGCCCCCAACATTGAAAATCCCTTCTGTTGGTGATGCATGTGTGTGTGTGTGTGTGTGTGTGTGTGTGTGTGTGTGTGTGTGTGATAGAATGTGATACTGATGATAGCGGAGGAAAACAAGTAAAGGTAAATGACTCTTAAAATGACAATTTTTGTTTTAAAAAAACATCAAACAAACAAACAGAAAATACACATCAGAGTTGTTTTTGTCTCAGACGAGTCAGAGTCAGATGTCATCTTGGAAAATGGTTAAAGATTTCATTATTGTTGAATTTTAAGTATTCCATTAGTACTTAAAATAAATTGCCACTAAAGCATGCCCACCTGAAACTTGCTTTTTGTAAATTGGATGCTTTCTTCTGAAGTCTCTGTGTCACTCGCTGTTTTACAGTGGAAATGGGATGTTCAACCAAAAGTGTGAGGTGAAATGTCGATATTTTAATTTTTCTATTCTTTAGTTTTAGTCCAAGTGGACTGATTGTGTGCTAGGCCAACACTCTGAACTTTATTTTGTTTATCTTATTTCCTCCTCCATGGAAATTCATTTTACAAAGATTATGTCATTGGTTAGTATTACTATTAGCAGCAGTGTATAGTGCCTCTTGTGGATCTTAAAAGAAAAGAAACTGGCCTTAATGGTTAGTGAAAAAGGGAAAGGGTGTGTATATATTAAGATATACTTGCATGCAATGTGTGTGTGTGTGTGTGTGTGTGTGTGTGTATAGAAGTTTGTACATGCATGGGTATGTTGTTTGTATGCGTGCATGTCTTATTTACTAATGTATGAGTAATTGTAATAAGCATCAATTTGCATAATGTCCTTTGCACAAGGGCTTTTTTTTAATGAGTAGAAATGGGTGAGAAGTTTCCTGCAGAAATAAGAGAACTGCTATTAGTTCTTCACAGTGGAAACATCCTCACAAAAACATACATGCACACACAGGCACACATACCTGGCCACACACATTTATATGAGGGATGATAATTGTGTATTTTGTTTGCTTAGAACTGTACAGGGAGATGGATTAGGACCAGCAGATGATAATTCCAGTTTTAGAAGTTGTCTGTTACCATTCCATTGTTGTCCACCAGAGCACCAGCAGTAGAAAATCAGAAGAGAATACGGAATCAAACAGGGTAAGTGGTGTTTGTATGTAGTTTATCCTTGTGCCTGAAAGTTGTTGTGTGTGCACTAGAACCATTTCTCTCCTGGAAAATAACTGACCGTGCAGTATCCATGGCAGGCAGTCTGTTATTTTAGCTTGGCATAGCAGCATCTTTATAGTTCAGAATGAATGTGATGCACACACACTTACAGTTGACACTGATTTTTGCTGTTGATTGTTCAGCTGCTCAGGTGCTTGATTCATCATCCAGGATTTGTTTTAAGAAAAAGTTTTCATTTTGATAACTTCACCATGAATAATCATTTACATGTTTTCATTTGCACATTTGATTACTTGTTTGTTTGTTGTTTCGACATAGTTCTTTTATTGGTGGCTTTGTATGTGTGCCTGTGTGTGTATGTGAGAGAGTTAGGGAGAGAGAAAAAAAATGAAGCAGCATGTTAACGTTAGTGTTAGCAGATTGAAAGCCAGTTAATTGAAGGACACATTTGATGATGATCTGAATTATCAGTTTTATCCCCACTGACAGCCAATATCTGGTTCAGGTTTCAGACTGCTTTTTTAGCTGATTATACATATTTTTACTTAATGAATGTGGTGCAGATTCCTGATCATGCAACAAAAGTTGTCACTGGTGTCACAAAAGCAAAAGCTGTGGAAATGCTTTCCACACAAATAATTATGGAAGGTTTTAAAAAGTACAACTCGTAAAAATGACACATGTAGAGTATTGATTCATTGTTTCTGTGATACTTTAAACTTTCTCTCTCTGCATAAACATGTCATTCCACGTATCTCTTCTGCTTTGTGCTTTTTTTCTTTAATTTTTTTTTTTTAACCAAGTAACATGAACTTGCTGTTGATGGTTTTGAATGGGCATAGACAGTTAGGGCTGTCCAAGTATGTTGTTTAGGGTGTTGTATTTGGAACTGATAGATTATTCAGATTTAATCAAACTCAGTTGGATACAATTGCCAGCTCTTTCTCTACCCCAACCTTTTTCATTATTGTGGACCAGCTTGCATCAGTGAGGGCCACTTTAAATGCAGGATATCTACACACTTTTGTTGTGAAACTACACGTGTTTGTGTCCAAACTCTTCGTCAGGCCTTTACTTGGCGCATGCATACAAGTTTAGATTTTATGCATGAGTGGTTGAGGGTGAATTGTCAATTCAAAAGTTGACCCCTCCCCCCCCCCCTCACTGCAACAGGCCTCAGCCTTTGAGGGAAGTTAATTAAGTTAAGGTATTTTATTTACCCCTCCAACTCCCCATCTACAGCATCCCCGGCCTGCCGAAGCGGGTCCACTGTGACAAGGCACAGGAGCCCTCAGTCTCCCTGTCTGTGGCAGATGACTTTTTCTTTTCGTGGAATTCCCTCTCGTGAATAACAGGCTTTTGTCAGTTGGCAGACCCGCGGCTAAAAATAGGTCGCCGCTCGGTCGATCGGCAAGCAAGGAGAAAGCCCCAGCTGCCTCGGCTTGACAGTTGGGGCCCTGTCAGGGAGAGACGGGTTACACTCGAGCGCGCTTATTGCTCCAGGGATTGGGAAACATGGGCGAGATAAAACCTGGCCCGGTTGTATAGCTGTGTGGTGGGGGTAGGGGCGAGTTTGCCAAGCCAGTGCGACGGAATAGAGCGGAGTGCGTTGGCATAGAGCTGAGTGAGAGAGAGAAAGAGAAGGCACAGGCTTGCTGGCCAACTGCTACACAGGGAAAGAGAGGGAAACTCGACGCTGTCAGACGGCAGAAAGTGTTGTCTGGCCAGGAGTTATTGGGTTTGTTTGCGAAGTGAGTATTCCGTTTCAGTGGGGGACTGTCAACTCGGTAACATACGGCGGTCACGTGGAGGGGGTTGGGGGTGGGGAGAGTACTGATAGGCAATTTGCTTTGTCTGTCTTGTCACTTGATTGGTATCTGTGTAGGTGAGACTGTGTTAGTGCGAGGAATTTTATAACAAACTGTAAGAGAAGAATATATGCCCACATGGATAAAGTGAAAACTTTAGAAAATGTTGATACACAAGAATTGATGGAACATTTGAAATATACCCATGTGGTAATAATAAATACATACACAAGGACACATACACATAAATAGATATATAACTGCCTGTTTATGTATTTTGTGAAGATTACATGTTTATGTTTTTTCTAAGTAAAAACACTCATGGGAACATTTGTATTCAAAGATGGTAATGAAAGATCTGGATACTAATTTTATTTCATTTTTTTGTTCATATTTTTACCTTGGTCTTAAATTTGTAAATCTTATTGTAAAGTGCAGTGAGCCCCATTTGAGATGGGGGTACTGTGCTATATAAGCCTGCATATTATTATTGTTGTTATTATTATTATTAATGATAAAAGTATGTCAAATGCAGTACTGTTGATACTGATGATAAGAACATGTGTGATTTTAAGTACCTTGGATGTTGATGAGAAATTTGCAGGGAGGGAATTAAGCATACTGCTGGCATGGGCAAGCATGAATGATTCATTTATTGGTTCTTTGAGCCAGATGGTTAGTCAGTAAAAGTGCCTTACTGCCAGTACAGTAAACTGTATATACAGTTGAAAAGTTCATCAGGGAAATCTTGAGTATTCAGTGTGTTGGACTGCATTGCTTAAAAATTGTCATATAAACTTTGTCATGCTCAGGCATAGATGCACACAATACACACACACACTTTATTACATTTTCTTTTTCTTTTCTTTGTTTATTTTTTTTATTTATTTATTTTTTTGTTATGGAGAGATGGAAATCAATGTATCAAGCAAGAGTTTTTTCTGACATTGGGTGTAGGAAAAATTGATTTTAAAAATGGAGGGGAAGGGTGTGTATTAAGCATATTTGAGAACTTTGAATTTGTAGGAACCGCTCTGTGGAATTATTCTTGGACACTCTAGGGATGGCCTTGTGTGGTCCATTTTCAAACAAGTCTTTACCGTCTTGTGGGGAGAAGCTCACAAAAATATTTAAAAAATGAATCTTTAATTATATCCATTCAGTGTGAATGATTGGCACATAGACAGCACATGTCTGTTTTCCTGTTTTGTGAAAGGGGTCTAGCATGACTAGTCTTTAAATTGTTCTGTTGAAAGACGCCCCACTTGCCTGAATAGCGAAAGGGGTCACAAACATAGCATATCAATACATGTTTGATGTTTTTCATAATTGTAGTCACCAGTCACTAGTGATATAATGGAGATGTGATTGTTACTTCTTAACAAAGGCCATATTTGTGTATTTATCTGAGTAGACATCTTGGACAAAATAATTTTTTTTCTTCTTCCAAGTAATGTGAAGGTCGATTAAGACTTTTGATTGGCCATTCTTTGTTTGCCAAAAGAGGGTTTTCACACAATTGAAAGTTGTTTTTTGTGACACCTTTTTTTTAAATTTTTTTAATTTTTTTATAATGAAACAACCCAAAATTCTTTATATTGGGGAAAAAAGGCATACATTAAAATGTCAGATATTGTACACAGGCATGCCTTCACATGTACACATGCACATGAACACAAGCGCATACCCATACATGCATGAATAGATACATTTGTGTGTGTGTACACACACACACACACACACACACACACACACACACACAACACACCACAACTCTACACTTCATAACACAACACAACACAACACACACACACACAGGAGATAGATGCTGGCTTGTGAGACATGAAAGGGTGGAAAGGACAAGAGTTAACTTGAAAAATATTGCAGTATTTAATTTTATTGTGCTATACCTTTGCCAGGTCTGGAATTAGTTTGAAATATATTTGTAATGTTTGTGAATGGTTCATTATTTGATGTAATTGTATTACATGTATGTTTTTTTCTTCTTCTTTTTTTTCAAGCTGTGCATGCCGATTTATATCATTTTGACCAAAAGTTCATTGTTCTATTTATGAAATTGCGATAAAAGAGCACTTCATACCCATGTGTTGCAACATGAGAAACTTATGACCACAATGGATTATTTCATTAAAACACATTTTTATGATTTTTTCTTATTCATGCTTGGACAGACACAGAAAAGACCCAAATATGCAGATCTTCCACACATTCATGCATTACATTGTAATTACGGGCCTGTAATCAGTGTAAGAATTGAATCTGAGGATGTGTGTTAATGCATTAATTACAAATAACATGCACAGATGTGTGCTCTATTCGTGCTTAGGATAAGGTTCATCAAAAGTTCCTTTTCATTATAGTGGAGAAAATAAACTGGCTGTGACACAAGTGTTAATGTGTGTACAGAAATGGCTTTATTCTTTATGACATGGTACACATTGTATGTAGACATGAATGGCTAAGCGTTTGTTCAACACAGTTGTACAGCATTTTTGAGGTCTGGGGTTGGAAGAAAAGTTTTTGAAGTTTTA
Source organism: Babylonia areolata (assembly GCF_041734735.1). NCBI lineage: Eukaryota > Metazoa > Mollusca > Gastropoda > Neogastropoda > Buccinidae > Babylonia > Babylonia areolata. The sequence goes on from NC_134898.1 coordinate 52,450,711, forward strand.
GTTGGCGCAGGGGGATGCCTGACTTTCGCGGACTTTGCGCGGAAAAGAAAGGAAATGACGTTTTGGTTTTTTTTGGTGAGTTTCCTGGCCCCCGCGCAGGGCCCCGCCGTCCTGGTGAATGCGCCGTCTCTGATAAGCCTGTGTGTTAGCTGTGTGTGTATTGATTTTCTGCCCCTGACTATAGATTACACTCCCCGGCACGGTCGGGGTCTAGGTGGCAGGGCCAGGCAAAGGCAGTCAGCTTGTCAGCCCTCGCCTGCCTGCCTGCCACACAACCCCTTCACTTCGCTTGGAGCGCGCGCTCCTCCGTCTCTCTCTGTCGCTCCAGTGCCCCTCCACTCCTCATCCACCACCCACATGTCATTTCCTCCTCGCTGCTCTCGCTCTCTCTCTGTGGAACCTCTCAGCTCAATACTTTTTACTTCCTTCATTAGAGTTCTGAATAATAAGGGAGTCACGTGTTGTTTTTCTGTCTTATACAAACACATACACGACCACAAGACTCGGGCGCTCCGCCTTCCTCCCCTCCCACCTCGGTTTTTCTCCTGTCTATTCATTATAGATCCACCTCACTGTTTGGTGATGGGAGAGAAAAGAAAGAAGGAAAAATGAAAGAAACAAAAGAAGATAAGATAGTTGACAAGGACAAAGAAAAACCCACTTCACACAGCCCATTTGCGTGGTGCAGAACGCATGATACATAATTACGGTTACTTGTTTACATCTAGATCTTCCTCCATCAGAAAGGAGTTCACAGGCGCATGAAAAATCTTCAACAGATCATCAGAGCTGACTTCACGTACACACGCGCGAAGAGAGAGAGAGAGAGAGATTGTTTCAGACTTATTGCAAAACCACATCCCCGTGTTATTTCATTATATTGGAGACTGAAAAAGAAACAACAAAAAACAAACAAAAACACCAAGTCGAGGTAAAACATCGTATAAGAAGAATTTTACTGCATTTAATGAAAGGACTTGGTATTGTCTTTATTTGTATGTTAATCAGTTTGATCATGTGTGTAGAACTGGAACGAACTGATGTATGACAATACTCATTTTCACAACTTTTCAAGTTCATTTATATTTGGCCGTGGATGCTGTTCCGTGACAGTTGGTTTGCTGTAGCTTGTTGAGTCTGAAGTTGTGTTGAATATATATTATTGTCACGGACATGGGGATGTTGATAACTTGTCAGATTTTCGTCCATTCCACTGTCATGCTATCATGCTATCCCAAATGGCTGAGAAATGTTCTGATAATTTTTAAACAATACATCTGCTGTTTCCGTCAGGGTGTGTAGATTCCAGTGAAAGTCTTGCAAAATCGGATCCAGTTCTGATTTGGTATGGATCTTTGAATAATGAATAGTGAAACCAGTATGTCATCTGCCAAATGTCACTGTCCAGATCAGTTCACTTGATAACGCTTCAATTAGTTAATATACTTGTCTTACTTTTTTTTTTCTTTATTATTTTGGATGAGAAGATTGGGGTGGAAAGGGGCAGCTTTCATAAAATCGATTTTTAGAAAGCTGTTTATAACCTGCAAAGAATTGCTAACCATCAGACAACTCAATTAGAAAAAAAAAATTGCGTCAAATTAGTGTGATTTTTTTCCAACTTGAAGTATCTTTCCTTGTGTGTGTGGCAGAAAAGAGAGGCACGTACACGTGTCAAACATAGCTTTTACATGCGCGCGCGCGAAAGAGAGAGAGAATGCGCGCGCACACACACACACACACTCACACACACGCACACACAGACCATTTTGTGGGGAGTTAGTTTGGATATGGATTGGATATTGCAAAGAACTGAATGCGATTTCAGGGGCCTGTGTTGCCCTTCACGCCATTAGCTGTGGCTGAAAAGAGCGGGGAGGGAGGAGGTGGGGGAGCATGAACCGAAGAACCCCTTTTTGGGGGAACTCCTTCTCTGGCACTCGGTGTGTGGAACTGAGAAATAAAAAGAGCAAACCGGTGTGTTCCCTCACCCGCTTGGAAGGGGAGGGGTTGGGGTCGGGTAGAGGGGGAGGGAAAAGGGGGGGGGAGGGAGATACGAGCGAAGGATGAGCATGGGAAAGTTTTGGGGAAGCCCTGACGTATCAGTGGGAGGGGAGTCTGGGGTGGCAGGAGAGGTGGGGGTTGGGGGGAGGGGGGGATCTAAACTAGTAATAAGTGGGGATGGCGTTGGAAGGGGGGTGGGGTTGGGTTGTTTGTACATTGTGTGTGATACATTTGTGGTAACCTTGGTTTCAACGGACATTGTGTATGACTCCATTGGTTTACATAGAAGAAAGAAAGAGCAGTAGTGACAAATACGGTTTTGAGAAAAGGGCGTGGGTGTTCTGTAATGAAAAAGAGAAAGAACGAAAGAAAGACACTGCCAGTACACGCAGACTGACTTGACACTGCGTGTACTCAAGAGACGACCAAGCACACGGCAAGGGTAGGCAGTGTACATGTAAATCTCCCACACGCTGAGCGTGTGTGCTTGGTGGAGTGGATCGTTGAGATAAATTTAGGTCTGTCTTGACTGGTCTGACTGGCTGTGTGCGCCTGTACATACAGCACAGGGAAAGAGAGAGAGAGATGGAGAAAGAGAGAACTGGAAAAGCGAGGGCTTGGCAGTCTATACACAGCACAGCTCAACCTGCGCACGCACACACACTCACACACACACACACACACACACACGGCTTCGCAGCGAGTCCTCTCTCTCACCTTCCCCGCGTTGGCTGGCTGACACACGAAAGCAGCGTCGAAAACAGACCACGTCTTTGTTTTGTTTAAAGGATTTTCCCACTCGTGACGTTTGGCCCTTTTTATGGCTAACTCTTGGAAAGAAGTTATAAGGTAGGTAAGTACCTTAGGTATCGAATGCATGACTTTGGTTTGGGAAGGGAGGTGGGGATTTAAAACTTGGTCTGGGTTGTGGTTTCCGCGTCGGTATCAGTGGCGGGGGCCTTTGACGCAGTGGAGACCACGAGGCCTTTGAACAAAGGTAGGGAAAGACAGAACGAAGTAGTCATCCAGTGGAGGGGAGGGGGAGGGGTGTGGAACAGCTGATGGTGTGTGGGAGGAAGGGAAGGTTGTGTTTTGTGATTGCTTTGATCTTGTGGTGAAGATAATAGAGCTCTGTATCAGACACATTTTGGGGTTTGGATGGGTGGTGGACGGGGGTATTCGGGGCCCTGATAAGGTTGGTTACCCGCTGTTTAGTTATTACATATAAAGTGCTTTTTATACTTAGTAGTTCGCGTGCGTACACATACACAGAGTATTGTATATTAAAAACAACAGCAACAACAACATAAAACCTACATCAAAAACACACCCGCATTCAACCATTACCGAGTTGCACATTTTCATATCTTGTCACGTCTGTCATTTGTCAACATTTTGATGTAAGCGATTTTCAGAACTGAATTGTGTATAGAGGCAAAGTTAGCAACAGTGTGACAGGGTTGCAGTTTTAATCTTTAGATGAACAGTGTTGACAAAAGTTTCTCAACTAAGTATTTTGGAGTGGTTTTGGTGATAGTCGCATGATAGCTGCTTTATGTGTTTGTCATATGATTGCTGCTTTACCAGTGTTGATTACAGAATGATAGGATGAGGACCGACAGTTTTGATCACACATTTGGTCTCCCCAGAGATAATGGAATAGTCAAACATTTAAATTGTTTTAATTGTTCATATCTCTGGATGTTCTATGTTCACTTTATGACAGAATTTGAACTTCTTTTTGCTTATTCTTCGTTTTGTATTTAAAAGATCCCCACCCACCCCAAGACTACTGAGTGTCTGTGTGTGACACCGTGTGTGTGTGCATGCATCATAGTGATGATTATTGTGTATGGTCAGTTTGAAGAAAAAAAAATCCTGAAATTAAAGAAACATTTTATTATTAATATTAACCAATTAAAAAAAAAATTATTTATTTATTTTTTTACTGAAACTGCTAACTCAGGGTATACCAGTTCAGTACAATTGTGAAGTAATTAACTGCAACTGTAGTCGTTGTAGTTGTGAAGTGTTAAACTGACACTGATGAGATGCAAAATAATGGCTGTTACATCCTTTTTGAGAACATCTGAACATGATTTCTTATTAACTGTTTGATCATGGTGTAGACAGATCTACAACGCTGTCTGCTTGTTAGTTGAAACAATATGGTGATGAATAGAGTTGACATAAGAAAAAGAAAAAAAGTGAAACACATAAATCTGACCTTTTTAAAGGATGAAGGTCATTGCAGACTTCATCTGGTGTTAAAACTAATCACAACCTATCATATAGTTAATACATTTTGCATTATTGCATGCAGCAACTGAGTGTGTAACAATCTGTTGAGAATGATTGACCTTTTTTGCTGTTACAAGAACACAACTGAATCATGACTGTAGTGATCATTAGTATTAAATTTTGGTTTCTTCGGTGAATGATTTAGAAAAAAACAAAAATCAAGGCAAAAAAAAAAAGAAAGAAAAAAAAAGATGTTAAACCTTGTATAGTTACAGGTTTAACATTTACTTTTCTTCTGCGTCTAACAGGAACTGCAGTCATACACTGTTTAGAAGTGTGTGTGTGTTTTCTTTTTTGTTTTTTTGATGTAGCAATTAAATATAAGACACATAGCAGTTTAAAAACAAAACAAAACAAAACAAACAAACAAACAAACAAAAAAACAGTTGTTGTACTAGTAGTATTTCATTTTACAAATTTTGTGTTTTGAATTTATCTGATTTTGAAAGCCAATAGAAAGTTTTGAGTCATGATTGAAGTAAAAATTGCTAGAATTTTGGTAGTAATAACATAAATTGATATGAGGGAAAGATTGCATATCATGAGAATGTAACATGGTTTTATCTCGGAGAATGTAACATAGCTTTAAGATAAAACCAACACACATTATATTAAAAACGAACACCAAAAAAACAAGCAGTGCTCCCACACACACACAGAGTGATGGCTGCGAATAGTGGAGACTGGCTTTTTACTGTGCTTCTCTTTCTTCTTCTTCTTCTTCGTTCGTAGGCTGCAACTCCCACATTCACTCGTATGTACACTCGTATTGTTTGATGGTGTACATGTTGGATTGAGGTGGTATGTGCATTGTGATTGCAGGAGTTTTTTAAAATGTTTGTTTGACGAGGTGTGTTTTCATGGAGGTGGTGCATAGATTGTGATTGCAGGAGTTTTGAAAATGTTTGTTTGACGAGGTGTGTTCTCATGGAGGTGGTGCATAGATTGTGATTGCAGGAGTTTTGAAAATGTTTGTTTGACGAGGTGTGTTTTCATGGAGGTGGTGCATAGATTGTGATTGCAGGAGTTTTGAAAATGTTTGTTTGACGAGGTGTGTTCTCATGGAGGTGGTGCATAGATTGTGATTGCAGGAGTTTTGAAAATGTTTGTTTGACGAGGTGTGTTCTCATGGAGGTCGTGCATAGATTGTGATTGCAGGAGTTTTGAAAATGTTTGTTTGACGAGGTGTGTTTTCATGGAGGTGGTGCATAGATTGTGATTGAAGGAGTTTATGAAATGTTTGTTTGACGAGGTGTGTTTTCATGGAGGTGGTGCATAGATTGTGATTGAAGGAGTTTATGAAATGTTTGTTTGACGAGGTGTGTTTTCATGGCAGTGGTGCGTGCATTATGATAGCAGGAGTTTTTGAAAGGTTTGTATGATGATGTGTATTTTCATGGAGGTGGTGTGTGCATTGTGATAGCAGGAGTTTTTGAAAGGTTTGTATGACGATGTGTATTTTCATGGAGGTGGTGTGTGCATTGTGATACATGTGTAGCAGGAGTTTTTGAAAGGTTTGTATGACGATGTGTATTTTCATGGAGGTGGTGTGTGCATTGTGATAGCAGGAGAACAGCCACGGTGAGGAGCTGAAGGGAGAGACGTGTGGCAGCGAGGGCCCTCCATCAGGAGGGGTGCAGTCACATCTAGGTGTGGCCGGGGTGCGGCCTGTACCCTCCCCGGCTGGTTCCACAGGGTCTCGCTCTGACACACCAGCATCCAACTCAGGTAATTTGCTTTGCATGTTATGATATACACATAACTTTTTTTCTTTTTTTTTCTGAAGAATGATTTATTTTTCATTATTATTATTGTCATCATTATTTGTTTGTTTAGATAAGGTGCTGACACTGGTCAGCTCTCTGACTGCCTTGTCAGTCTCAGCCTGTCAGTGTCGGTCTCCTCCTTGCTCTCTCTGTCTCTGTCTCTGCAGTTTCACTCCCCTCCCTTGCCCCTATCTTTGCAATTGTCTTGAAACTAAAATAAAAACTTACTTTCAGAATTATCCAACCCCCACCCCTTTATTTTTTATTCATATATTTTTTTGTTGTTTTGCCATTGACCTCCAGAGCTCAGCATTTACCCATTTACTTGTTGGGAAATGTGACAGAGGCCTGGAAAAAACATTATTTATGAAAAATTTTATTGTTAGTGGTTTTGTTTGTGTTGCGCTGGTTGGTCTTTAACTTTTACTTCTTGACATAGCTTCTGAGAAGACATGGTGGATATAAAAATTGTGCCACCATTCTTTTTCCTATTATCAATTGATTAGGAACAAGAAAAACTAAAACACATGAGTCATTTAGAATATGGCATTTTTTGATGGATCAGTTATCCCTGTTGCCTGCATACATACATCTTCCTGAAGAAATTTTAATACGGCATAAAGCATGATAGATGGTGGTGTCATGATTTTTAAAATGTGTGCTGGATAATAGAGAGTTGATTGGAGATTGATGATGGAGCTCAATGTAATTAAATATTGTTTAAAAAAAGGAACTGAATCTATGCTTCATACTCATCTCAGAGCCAGCTGAAGAGGCAGGATGGAAGACGGAGTTAAAAAAAAAATAAAAAAAAAGAGAGAGAGAGAGAGATCACAGATCAGAACACACAGAGATGGAAAAGGGGGGAAAAATCAATATGCCATCTGGGAGAACCAGCGCAAGGGAAAAGAGGGAGAGAATCTGTCTGTTCTCTTGAGGGAGAACAGGCAAACAGAAAATTGCTTTGTTGTTTATAATATTGCAGCATGTGTGCATTTGATAATACATATTGATGTAAAACAGTTGGCACACAAACTCGACAGTGTCTGTGTGTGAGTGTGTCTGTGTGTGAGTGTGCAAGGGAGAAAACACATGGTCATGCCCAATGTCAGCAACCACTTTCTTTGAAACAGATGGTAAAGCTATGCTGGTGACTGCTGTTTTGAAGGGGATCTTGCCAATTATGAATTTGACCTGCAGATATTTGACTTTGACTTGAGTGCATGGTTGCATGTGTGGTCAGGCATTGGCATTTGTCAGTGTTTACACACTGACTCACGCTTGCCCTCTGTGTCTGTCGGTCTTGTCTTGGTGTTTGTCAGTGTTTACACACTGACTCACGCTTGCCCTCTGTGTCTGTCGGTCTTGTCTTGGTGTTTGTCAGTGTTTACACACTGACTCACGCTTGCCCTCTGTGTCTGTCGTTCTTGTCTTGGTGTTTGTCAGTGTTTACACACTGACTCACGCTTGCCCTCTGTGTCTGTCGTTCTTGTCTTGGTGTTTGTCAGTGTTTACACACTGACTCACGCTTGCCCTCTGTGTCTGTCGTTCTTGTCTTGGTGTTTGTCAGTGTTTACACACTGACTCACGCTTGCCCTCTGTGTCTGTCGTTCTTGTCTTGGTGTTTGTCAGTGTTTACACACTGACTCACGCTTGCCCTCGGTGTCGGTCTTGTCTTGGTGTTTGTCAGTGTTTACACACTGACTCACGCTTGCCCTCGGTGTCTGTCGGTCTTGTCTTGGTGTTTGTCAGTGTTTACACACTGACTCACGCTTGCCCTCGGTGTCTGTCGGTCTTGTCTTGGTGTTTGTCAGTGTTTACACACTGACTCACGCTTGCCCTCTGTGTCTGTCGGTCTTGTCTTGGTGTTTGTCAGTGTTTACACACTGACTCACGCTTGCCCTTGCCCTCTGTGTCTGTCGGTCTTGTCTTGGTGTTTGTCAGTGTTTACACACTGACTCACGCTTGCCCTCTGTGTCTGTCGTTCTTGTCTTGGTGTTTGTCAGTGTTTACACACTGACTCACGCTTGCCCTCTGTGTCTGTCGGTCTTGTCTTGGTGTTTGTCAGTGTTTACACACTGACTCACGCTTGCCCTCGGTGTCTGTCGTTCTTGTCTTGGTGTTTGTCAGTGTTTACACACTGACTCACGCTTGCCCTCGGTGTCTGTCGGTCTTGTCTTGGTGTTTGTCAGTGTTTACACACTGACTCACGCTTGCCCTCGGTGTCTGTCGGTCTTGTCTTGGTGTTTGTCAGTGTTTACACACTGACTCACGCTTGCCCTCGGTGTCGGTCTTGTCTTGGTGTTTGTCAGTGTTTACACACTGACTCACGCTTGCCCTCTGTGTCTGTCGGTCTTGTCTTGGTGTTTGTCATTGTGACTCTTTTGTCCCTCTGGTGCTTGTAGATTTTTTGTGGGGAGTGTGGTCACTGATACATAAAATCCTCATTTTCATCTCTCTTTTTTTATTTGTTATTATTATTATTATTATTTTTGTACACATAATGACACACAAGCAGACAGCTGGGCAGTGTAAAATGTCCAGAATGGTACCATTTACTTTCAGTTTCAAATTCTGTTTTAGGCCAATTTTTTTGTGTATGCTGTGTCCGTGATGACTCAATGCCAGAACAAGACCCATTTTTATAAATGACTTATTTTTTAAGACCACACTGCAAAAAGTTACAGCACTTTGGATTGTACTAATTCCTTTTCAAAGTTTTCTGCTTTGCCAGTTCTGGGATGGTAGCATGAATGGTTGTAAAGATAAAGGCAGAATCAGAAGTAGTAAATCAAAACCATAGCTAATCAACTTCTGCTCATCATGATTTGGAAGAAGTTGACATATGAGGTTTCTATATCAGTAACATAATTTTCTCATGGCCCAATTTTATAATCTTAAGTTAAAACAGACTATACTGCAGTCCACGTTTTTACACATTGTGCTCGGGACACACACGCTGGCATGCAATTTGGTAAACAGTAAGGATATTATTGTTTGTAGGGAAATCAGAAACAGGCCCGTAGTTAACCATTTCACTGATTCAAGCATGGATGAAAAGAAAGCTTGTTAATTTATATAATTTAATTGCTTGGTGTTGTTAATTTATGTAATTCCCATTGGTTGGTGGAGGGATAAATGTGAAGTGCAGATTTTCTGCATTCTGTAACAGCCGCCATACAATAACCAAACCAAAGTACAGTGGACCTGCACCTTTGAAGTTTAGCTGAATAAAATGTAACTTGTACACAACTTGCAGAGGATATCAATAACCATGGAAAAAATGTCCCTTGAATTACAGAAGTAAAATTAGCTTGTCAAATTATTTTTTGCAGGAAAAAAGAGGGTCAATACTCAATTTTATATGATTGATGAGGTACCATGAGAGTGTTAGATTGTGTGTGTGTGTGTGTGTGTGTGAGTGAGAGAGAGAGAACAGAGAGAGTGTATGTAGGTGGGTGCAAATTGTGTGCTTGTGTTTCTCAAAGTTGTGATTATTGGTTATTGATGTTACGATGGTTTTACTTCTAGTTCAGAGTAATTATAAGGGGTTGAAAAATTTTGGTTGTGTTGCTCTCTTAGGCGCGTGCAAGCGCGCGCGCGCACACAAGTTAACAAGGGACACTGGTCTTTGTAAATCTGTGCTGCCTCTGGCAACAGAAAACCTTGTCCTTGTAAAGTAAGGAGGGGGTTTTCCTCAAGGTCTCTCTCCCTCTCACTCTCTCTGGCACACGGGCTTTTCTCCCACTTTAATGGAATCTCCAGACTAATTATAGCCCCAGTCAATGGCAAGCTATCGCCAGGGAGGGGGTAGGAAAGGGGAGGGGGCCGCCACCATCATCGCCATCGCCCCCCGCCCTCCCCCGCGTGGGAAAATAAAACCCGGTGTGCAGGAGAGGCTTTGAAAGAGGTAGAGGAGGGGAGAAGGAAGGGTTGGATAAGGGGGGGGGGGGGGTGGGGGCGGCGGGGAGCGGTGGTAGGAAGGGGATGAGGGGGAGGTCGTAGTAAAGAGGCGAAGGTCACTCCAACTCAGCGGGTGATGTTTATTTGCTATTGACACACATACACACACACACGCGCGTGCGCGCGCGCGCGCGCACTCGTCGCTTTTTTAGCTCCACCACTGATACCGTCAGCTTTGAAACTGTGCCATTTGGGAGGGGGTTTGGGGGGGAGGTGGGGGTTGCTGGTTGGCTGGGGAGGGGGGGTTGAAAGTGGAAGAGGGGCGACAGAAGGGGATTCCCCAGGCCCCTCTCTTCCCCCTCCCCTAACCCCCTCCCCCACCCCACCCCACCTCCCCTCCGCCTCACCCTCCATGTCTCCCCCCCTCCCCCGCCCCCTTAACCCACCACTTGAGGCAGACGGCCTGTGATGCTTGAGCGGGGAAATGATAATAGTGGGGCCCGCCCCCATCACCCCCACTGCTGTGAAAGAGCAGAACAGGCTGTGGCTGTACTGTGTGGCTTGTTGCATGCCTCTGTCTGTGCCAGCTGACATGATCTGTCTGTAGGTCAGGGTTACATCACCTGTACACAGTGGAGTGCTTCTTTATTTATTGTGCTGCATCTTTGTGGCAGTTGTGTATCCATGATCCCACTTATTTATTGTGCTGCATCTTTATAGCAGTTGTGTATCCATGATCCCACTTATTTATTGTGCTGCATCTTTATAGCAGTTGTGTATCCATGATCCCACTTATTTATTGTGCTGCATCTTTATAGCAGTTGTGTATCCATGATCCCACTTATTTATTGTGCTGCATCTTTATAGCAGTTGTATCCATGATCCCACTTCTTACTGTGCTCAGATACTCTTAAGTTAATTAACTTGTGTATCCTGAACTCTGCTTAAAAAAAATCTTGTCACATACTGAAAGTCTCATGTTCTGATCACATCTTTTGCAGTTAAAAAAGAAATGAAAGCCTCCAGCTTTTGTCTCTGTCCTTTTTGACATGCTTACCTTGTGATGACCCTCATAGTCATAGTAGTAAACGTAAGATTATTGGTGGCCGGGGTTTGTATGAAAGTAGGTCCACACTTTATTGCTGGTTCTGTGAAGACCCCTTTTCTATAACTTTCCACCTTAGGTTCCCCCCCAATCCCCCAGTCTTTTCCCTTTCTGTATTCCAGCTGTTCCTTGTGTCTGTGATTTGTATGATTCATATCCTGGCTGTCAGCAAATCGTACAGCTTGCAAACAAGGCATATCATTATTTCATACAGCTTACAAACAAGGCATATCATTATTTCATACAGCTTACAAACAAGGCATATCATTGTTTCATACAGCTTACAAACAAGGCATATCATTGTTTCATACAGCTTACAAACAAGGCATATCATTGTTTCATACAGCTTACAAACAAGGCATATCATTCTTTCATACAGCTTACAAACAAGGCATATCATTGTTTCATACAGCTTACAAACAAGGCATATCATTGTTTCATACAACTTACAAACAAAGCATATCATTGTTTCAAGTGTTCGAGACAGCTGAATACAGGACATGCCCATTTTGATTTATCTACCATTTTAATTTGACCATTGACAAAGGTGATGAGGTTGAAAGTTGGATTCTGGTTTGGAGATGTTTCCTCCTCTGCTGTTGTTTTCTGAAATGTGTCATGGGCTGAGTCTGAGTTTGAAGTCTGTCAGCACTATGGAGGATGGAACTGTTGACTGCATTTCAAGGATATTGATGTAAAGGGAATGATTCAAGGACATTGATGTAAAGGGAATGATTCAAGGACATTGATGTAAAGCCTAAAGGGAATGATTCAAGGACATTGATGTAAAGGGAATGATTCAAGGACATTGATGTAAAGCCTAAAGGGAATGATTCAAGGACATTGATGTAAAGGGAATGATTCAAGGATATTGATGTAAAGCCTAAAGGGAATGATTCAAGGACATTGATGTAAAGCCTAAAGGGAATGATTCAAGGATATTGATGGAAAGCGTAAAGGGAAAGATTCAAGGACATTGATGTAAAGCCTAAAGGGAATGATTCAAGGATATTGATATAAAGGGAATGATTCAAGGATATTGATGTAGAGCCTAAAGGGAATGATTCAAGGATATTGATGTAAAGGGAATGATTCAAGGATATTGATGTAAAGCCTAAAGGGAATGATTCAAAGATATTGATGGAAAGGGAATGATTCAAGGATATTGATATAAAGGGAATGATTCAAGAATATTGATGTAAAGCCTAAAGGGAATGATTCAAGGATATTGATGGAAAGGGAATGATTCAAGGATATTGATATAAAGGGAATGATTCAAGGATATTGATGTAAAGCCTAAAGGGAATGATTCAAGGATATTGATGTAAAGGGAATGATTCAAGGATATTGATGTAAAGGGAATGATTCAAGGACATTGATGTAGAGCCTAAAGGGAATGATTCAAGGATATTGATGTAAAGGGAATGATTCAAGGATATTGATGTAAAGGGAATGATTCAAGGATATTGATGTAAAGGGAATGATTCAAGGATATTGATGTAAAGGGAATGATTCAAGGACATTGATGTAAAGGAAATGATTCAAGGATATTGATGTAAAGCCTAAAGGGAATGATTCAAGGATATTAGGGAATGATTCAAGGATATTGATGTAAAGCCTAAAGGGAATGATTCAAGGACATTGATGTAAAGGGAATGATTCAAGGATATTGATGTAAAGGGAATGATTCAAGGATATTGATGTAAAGCCTAAAGGGAATGATTCAAGGATATTGATGTAAAGGGAATGATTCAAGGATATTGATGTAGAGCCTAAAGGGAATGATTCAAGGGAATGATTCAAGGATATTGGTGTAAAGGGAATGAACCGTCTCCATGCATTGTGTTTTTGACTGTGGCATCAGGTTGTATTGGAGGATTTCATGTGGAGTTCAGATTTCTTTTTCTTGTTGCTTTTGAAAAGTTTTCGGCTGTCCTTAACACTTGTGTGTAACTGCATGTGTGTGTGTGTTTTGTGTGTGTGTGTATCACTGTATGTGATCGTGCGCTTGTGTGGAATCTTTGTGATCACTGACATCCTCAACTTTTTTCTTTGTTTTTCATTTTTTGATATTATATCTTGGACTTGGGGGCTCTCACACTTGTTTTGCACTGTTTTGTAATAATGGTCTGACATGTTCGTAGGCTACAGGATGTTTTTGATTGTTTGACACTTGGCAGGTAGATTGTATTTGCCACTGTTTCATCACTGTATATAAAGCAGGCTTCCAAACTGGTGCCAGTGATAACTGTGACGCTATTTTATTTGCTGCAGGCACGCAGGCTGGAAGTCCTATGCCCCCACGCCCTCCCTCCAGCCAGCTTGAAGGTCAGGGACACAACAGTCAATCTCCAATGGCAACTCAAGGTTTGGATTGATTTCCTTTGACTGAGTTAGAAACTGAGGCAGTATGATTACTTTGAGTCAAACTAGTTTGAGATATGTCTGTTTTTGAAAAATACATTTTGAAAAACAAAACAAAACTATGTTTATGAATATTGTTGAACATTTGTCATGAAATATATTTCAAAATTTCCTGTAGATTTTGACAGGGCCTGAGGGTTGCAAGTGTACCTGGTTTTACAAATCTTAAGAGGTTGGTTGATTGTCAAGATGTGTGATTCACCTTGGTTAAAAAGCAGATTTAAGACAGCATGATTCTTTTTTTCTTTTTCTTCTCACAAATTGAAAAAGGAAAGTTTCTTTCAAAAGTCAATGTAAATTTAGCTGTCAATCATAAGTGTTGATTAAAAAGGTTTCTAAATTTGATAATAGAATAATGGAACATCCCAACAAGAATAGAATAATGGAACATCCCAATAAGCAGCACAATTTATGGTTCTTCTCATTTTTTACTCTGGTTTCTGTGTGAAACAGTCACAGGTTTTGTTAAAAATGATCCAACTCAGGTGATATTGTTGGAGCTCAATGACACACACTGATCAATGTGGGCTGACTCATTCACTGACTCCATAGAAACATAGGGCAGGCAGTGACGTCATTTTGACTCAGACTGATCTAAAGATATTTTTTTTATGTCTGCTTAGTGTGTTATTTTCACTACTTTATCAGTATTATTTATAATGGAAGAAAGTTGAAAAATGCTTGATTATCTGTTTGATCCCCTCCCAGTGTTGCCTGACCTGTTGTTTCCCTCGTTTGTCATACCACTATAAGAGTTATTTTTGTTTTGGGGAGGGAATGAGAAAATAAGAGATCCCCGAAATATAGATTCCTGCAAGGTATTCCACAAGTTTCTGTGTTGAATGAACTGATCCATACTGCTGTCAGCATTGCATTGTCAGGTAAACATTATGTGTAGGGGATCAATCACATTATTAGGGAAAAAAACCCAAAACACACACACACAAAGTAGCAGATCCAAGTGGCACGTTTTAGGCAAGGGGAGACAAATGTTCCTCAGTGGGTGGTGGTTACAGTTTGCTTGTGCACTTAGCTCCCCTGATGAGGTGTGCCATGAGTGTAAATGTTGTGACCATTCTGATGAGAATGGCTTTTTATTTACTTTGTTTTTGTTCACATTACATTGCTATGCATTTTTTTATACAGTCAGCTTTCTGGGTGTTTATTTTACAAACCTATGTATGTTTTAGCAGTGACCTGAAAATGTTCAGGAAATCCATCAGGAAATTTGCAATGTTTCCATTCAGGAAACATGAGCAGCAGTTAGTAGTTGAAATGACTGAAACTGTCAGGCTTTTCACTTATTTCCAGAAATTGACTGATAGAGATATACAGCTTTTCTAAAGTGTTCTAATTCTGTACAAAACTCAGTTCAGTTCACAGTCCTGTATTTACTTTTGTCAAAAAAGTAATGCAATCTTCAAAATCTTGGCTTTCAGAATAATATGTTGAAATGTTTTGTCTTCTTTGTTTGAAGGATTATTGAGATTTCCTGACAAATGTGTGTGTGAGAAAAAATGTCGTTAAACAATGCCTTTATCCATTCAGGTAATCTGTGTATCAGGTGTACTTTATTACTAGAAAGTTTGAGAAAATCTTGTACTTCATTTCTAGAACTGTAGGTTTGTGAAAACCCTGTACTTTATAAGTTTGAAGAAAGTGTGAAAATCCTGTGCTTTTTTTCTAGAATGTTTGTGAAAATCGTGTCCGATTCAGCCATTTAATGAGTGGACTGGCAGTCACACTCACAGGCAGCACTGTCAGTCTTATTTCCTGAATTATTTGGGAGAAATTTATGCATTTCCTGACTTCATTGATTTCCTGTAACACGTATGTATGCAGGTTTCACTTAAATGTGTGAGCATTATCCAAGTTCCCTTTCTGATTGCTATGTGATGCATGTCGGGTATGCCACAGGCTACAGCCAGCAGATGATGCCGCCACCCATGGGAGGGCAGATGGGCTACCCCGGGGGTGCTGCGGGGGGCAAGATGGGAGCAGGCCCGGGTATGAGTGGTGCTCAGATGGCTTCCCACTACCCACAGTACAGCGCCCAGTACCCTCAAGGTGGGTGTCTGTGTGTGTTTAAAACTTGGTGTGTATGTGTGCGCATGCATGCATCCATGTGCACATGTTCAGACATGTAAGATGGATGACATGGATTGTGTCTGGAAATAACGCTGATGACAATAATAGTGTTAATGGTTGATAGTATTATGAAATCAGTGAGGATGGAAGCATCATTAGGGTAGTCTCTCAGGACCAACATTGTCATTGCAGTAGTGAGTACACACATTCCGTGGTGACGAAATGAGGTATCAGGTACTTTCACACACATTTTGCTCTGACAGAATTATGAATATTTCAGCATGCATGACAACCGCTGTGTCAGCACTTCAGCAGTTGACCTTTTTTTTTTTTTTTCATATTATGAACTGTGTAGAGTTTGACTGATGGATAAAAATTTGGTCCTTCAGTTCATTGAACCTTCATCCTAGCAGCGCTCAGGAGTTAAGTTGATTTCCATGTTCCTTTTTATGCAGAAAACATGAGCAAAGGGAACTAACTTCTGCAGTATTTTGGGCAGTATCCATTTGTCAGTTTGCAGGAAAAAACAGTTGAGATCATTATATTTTGTGTGTTTCTTTGCACAGTATGACAGGGAATCGTGGCGAGTCTGTAAACTCCCTGGGGTAGAATGGGATAGGAGATTTGAAAGGATACATGCAGGGAAATTACACATGTTTATTTCTTGAGTGATACTTCTTAAAGAAAAAAGGCAAATTAATGCATGTCTAAATGAAACCAGTGAGTGCAAGTTAATGCCTGTTCGTGTCTGACCCAAAAAATTCTTCATGCATATCTTGCTGGAACAATTTTCTGGCATATATGAACATACTGTCTTCATTTTAGCGTTCATGTATACTCTGATTTTCTATGTGTTGTGGGTGGCATCTCTGTCTGGTGTATCTTTAGAGGACCAGTGTAGTTGTGCTTTTTGAAAATGACTGAAGGAAGAAAGGTGGTCTCTTTTTGCAAGGTGAGAAAGGGAAGCGGGTGCATCAGTGTCAGCCGGCATGGTAGGGAGGTGATGAGAGAGTGAGGAGGACAGTGAGGGGGAAAGTGCAAGGAGGGAAGTGACAGTGGTGCTGTCTGTTGCCAGGGGCGATGCGGGGCCAGGGGGTGATGGGGTCGATGGCGGGGGCACCAGGAGGCGGTTCAGGCCCCATGCCAGGCAACAGCAGCTACCCGCAGGCCATGTACAACGGTCCCGGCCAGATGGGGCCCGGGTCGTCCAGCATGTACAACAACATGATGAACCGTGGCATGCCGGGCTACAGCTCGCCCTACGGCCCCGGCTCGGGCATGCCTATGAACAGTCACTTCGGCAGCTTCAACAGCCACATAGGGCCGGGCCAGGGGCCGGGGCCAGGACCAGGCCCAGGATCAGGACCCAGCTCCGCCCCCTCTGCCTCGGGGTCTGTACCGGGAGGACCCAGCGCCATGATGCCTGGGCAGATGAATGTGGCCGGTATGGGACAGCCGGCCATGGGCATGCAGCACGGAGCTCCCATGATGCCTGGCGGCAAAGGGGCCCAGGCAGCGGCTCAGGCGGCCCTGATGGCGGCGGCCAGTTCGGCGGGAACAAGGATGTCGTCCCGAGGACTGGCTGGCTCCCCACGGATGATGGGCCCGCAAGGAGGCGGGTCGTCTCCCTCCCCTGGCTCCATGACGGGCAACCTGGGCAACCCCAGCCTGAACAGTATTTCCAACCAGATCCAGCAGATCACGTCCAGCAGTGTGACTGTGCCCAGCAAGCCCTCCAGCCCTGCCAGCAACACCATGCTCCCCACCAGCTCTTCCAACGGTCCCTCTACTGGTCCCCCTTCCTACGTGGACAAAACTGTCTCCTCCAACAGCATGGGCATTCCCCCGCACAGCGGTGGGGCTGAGGCGGCCCACCTGATGTCCCCGATGTCGGGGTCAGACACTCAAGAATCCTCACGCCCCAGTTCCACGGCAACACCTGGCCAGACGGTGGATGCTGCCAACAACACTTCAGAAGTGGTGGGCTCGGATGGTTCAGGCAGCATGCCCAGCAGTGACTCCACATCTGTGGACAGTGGCTTCCACTCCACGGCTGACCAGAGTGAGAAGGCGCCTTCAGAGTCCACCCCCACTCACTCCTCTTCCCCCTCCAGCTCCAACCCCCCTCCCTCCACCAACGGTCAGTGTGAAGAGGGCACTAGTCAGGACAATGACAGAATGAAAGTGATGGGCAGTGTGTCCTCCTCCATCCCCACCAGCATCCACTCCTCCACCACCACCACCACCATCACCTCAGGTGAGTTGTGTCTTACTTCACACCAGACAGGACTTCTGAGAGTTGTATCTGCCTTGCAGCAAAGTGCTCTCGTGGCTGGGTGAGCCCTTCCATCGTTTGCAGCAATGTGTCCTGTCAGTAATGTGATGTGAATGATCAGTCTCAGGATTTGAAATATTGTTCATAGGACAAGCCCTCAGAACAGCATGAACACACTTGCTATTATTCTCAGACCTCCATTTCTGGACTTTTTGTCTTTGTTTCTAATAGAGAAATAGAAAAAAATACCATGAATGGAATGATACGTTTGTAGTATACTTAGGGGTAGGAATGACTTATTTGTCATGTTGCCTGTGTGCAGCTTCTGTGGGATCCTCCACTCACATTCTGACCACCACAGCCAGCAGTGAGATGCTGAGCTCCGGCAGCCAGACCTCCACCTCCATGCCCATGATGATGAGCAGCAGCACCAACTGCAACAACCCCCCGGCTGCCTCCATCCCCAACGGCCCCCACTACCCCCACGCCCCCCACCCGCACCCCGGCATGGGCTACCCTATGGGCCCCCAGGGCCACGGGGCCATGGGCGCTTCCCACATGATGGGGGGCCCGGGGATGCACCACCCTGGTATGCAGCAGCACTCCATGGGCAGTATGTCTCCCTACAACATGCCTCCTGGCAGCATGCCCCCCAGCAACATGCCTCCAAGCAACATGCCCAACAATATTCCCCCCAGCAACATGCCCCCAAATAACATGCCCAACAATATGCCTCCAAGCAACATGCCCAACAATATGCCCCCAAGCAACATGTCCAGCAACATGCCCCCAAGTAACATGCCCAACAATGTGCCCCCAAGCAACATGCCCCCAAGCAACATGCCCAACAATATGCCCCCAAGCAACATGCCCCCAGGCAACATGCCCAGCAACATGCCCCCAAACAACATGCCCCCAAACAACATGCCCAGCAATATGCCCACAAATAACATGTCCAACAACATGCCCCCTAACAACATGCCCAGCAACATGCCCCCAAACAACATGCCCCCAAACAACATGCCCAACAACATGCCCCCAAACAACATGCCCAACAACATGCCCCCAAATAACATGTCAAACAGCATGCCCCCAAATAACATGTCAAACAGCATGCCCCCCAATAACATGCCCCCAAACAACATGCCCCCAGGCAGTGGGATGTCGGCCAGCATGCCCCCTCAGGGTGGCATGTCCAACAGCATGCCTCCTGGCAGTATGATGAACAGCATGCCGCCTCACGGCACCATGCCCAGCAGCTTGCCTCCCATGGGTATGCCCCAGAGCGCCATGCCCAACAGCATGTCCCGCGGCAGCATGGCCAACCACATGCCTCCAGGGAGCATGCCGGGGAACATTGCCCCGGGGAACAGTCTGGCCTCCAACGGCAAGGCCCACTCATTGGGACCCATGAACCTGCCTTCTCAGAACAACACTGCAGCGCGGGCGTCTGGACCCCCAGATGACCCCCCGGAGAAAAAGAAGAAGGTATAGAGTTGTTTTCTGGAGCCCATTTCTCTTGCGTCCATTTTAATCACCATGTATCTCTCTTACTGACAACTCATGATGTAGCATTAACTCATCAGGCATTCCCCTGCGTAAACTTTCCTTCCACCCCTGTTGCTCGGTTTATCATTTTTCTCTTCTGTAATCCTGTCTCCACTTTTTTGACCATGTGCATAAGCAATACAACAACAGGAGATGCACAAGTCGTGTATATCTATCATTTACCTCTGTTATTTCAGCATCCATGTTTCAGTCTATCTGCCCGTCAATCATAGAAACCCTCATCTATCAAAATTGTTTCTTTTGTCTGGAAGCTTTGTAGCTTAGTGCTTCCATATCTATACAGGAAGCCTGTGTGTATTTTGGTTGATTTGAAAACTGTCACCGACTTGATTTCCCCTTTCTGTACAATATATAATCACCCTGACCACTGAGGCACACGTGCAGTATATCTGGCACACTGGCACACAGACAACAACTGAACACCAAAGGGTGGTGCTTTTTGTCAAAATACATTTACCAGGATGTTGGTCCCATGTTTTGTTGTTTCATTAAATAACAGCCTGTGGTCTAATATTAATGGTGAGAGCTTCTGTGAGTGGAACAACTTTTCTACTGTTTTAGCACTTGTTGTTGGTTTCTTCTTGTGTAATACTGACACTGTTCTGGCTTTATGGTTCACTGAACAATAGCACAGATTGTTTCTTGTATGTACGTATGTGTGTGGGTGTTTGCGCAAGCAAGTGTTTGGAGTGTATGTGTGTGCAGCAGTGTGCAGAGAAAATGGTGAATGCTGCAGATCGATATCCTCACCTGTTCCCAGTTTACCTGATCAGTGTAGCATTGAAGTCAAGCAAGGGATGATAAACAGATTTAAAGGAGAGAAAATCTGTTCAGTCTTGAGACGAGAATATATTACCATAGCATTGATCAGTGGATGATGTCATAAGATTATGATGATGCAGTCTTCGAGGAATGAATTTCTGTTGTCTTTCCCGTTAGAATGGTGAGGATGATGAGTGATGTGAAGTTCAATGCTAAAGAAAGTGTTGATGCTGCCATTCTAGGACGAGGGGGTAATGGTTGGTGCTGGCCCCTCACTTTGTGAGGACAATGAAAATTGCAGTAGCCCAGGTTGG
This sequence comes from Babylonia areolata, assembly GCF_041734735.1. Lineage (NCBI taxonomy): Eukaryota > Metazoa > Mollusca > Gastropoda > Neogastropoda > Buccinidae > Babylonia > Babylonia areolata. Next base: position 52,471,222 of record NC_134898.1, read on the forward strand.
CCTGGCATGCCAGTAAGTGGGAACGGATGGGTCTTCTTTTCTTTTTAAATTATCAATTCCCTTTTTTTTTGTTGTTTTGGGGCAGTTTGTTATGATTCATTTTTATTTATGCTCATCCCACCCTTCCTCTTTAAAAAGAAAAAAAAAGGAAAAAGATGAAACAAAAAATGAAGAAAAAAAGTCTTGGAAAAGCCCTTGAGGAAACTCTTCAAGTGTTGACAATTTGCACTTGTTGTTTTTAACAAAGAACTTCAGCCTCCAGGTTGTTGGGAATGGTGTCTTGCCCTTTGTACTCCCCTCCCCCTGTGAGCAGTGGTCGTAGGTTTTTTATGCTGGTGGAGATATTGTGAGTGGCCGTGGTTTGTGTAGGTGTGTGTCGTGAGTTACAGACAGAAGCATTGCACGTCATGTAGCAGCCTGTGGCTGCGTCAGACAGCTTAACCAGAGTGCACTGTGCTGTGGTGGTGTTGTGGTGTTGTGACTGTCAGTTACCTCTTGTCCCTTGCCTGTTCCCTCTTCCTGCTCTTTCACTTTTCTTTCTTAAAGGAGAAGAAAAAGTTTTGGGTTTATAAGCAAAAGGAATAGAAGTACCATAAAAAAAAAAAAAGACTGGCATACCAGTGCTGTTCCTTCAGTACTGTTGAAACAAATTGTTTGTCCCTCTTCCCTCATTCTCACTCTCTTCTCATTGAATACCCTTATACAGTAGGAAAAAAGAAAAAAGTATATTTAAAAAAAAAAAAAAAAGAACAAGAAAAAACCGCTTTTGTTGAGCAGAAAACAATGGAACATGAGGAAATGTAGAAATAGAGGTTTTGAAAACCAGTCTCTATAGAGTAACCAGCTGCTGTTGAATCTTGTTCTTATGTCTTCTGTTCATGTTTCTCAGACAGATTGTGGCTTTGCTTATTTCTGTTAAGTTGCTGTCACTTACCTTGCCTCTTTTTTGTCTGATTTGCTCAGTTGACTGCATGTGCTTTCCCCCCCTCTTTTCTGTTGAGCTTTTTATCATGTCGTCCTAGCTGGAGTTAGGAGCCTGACTTCAGTTACAGCCTCATTTAGTTTCATCGCATCGTTTCATGAATTTGTGTTCGTATTTTGATTTTTATTACTTTGATTCTAAATACCTGTAGCTTTTTAAATTATATATATATATATATATATGATATGTAACAAGTCAGTTTTACATCAGTTTTCGTCTGTCATATTGTACACTTTACATATATTACTATTTCTTCAGTTCAGATTTGAATGCTTAAATGAAAAGTGGAAAGGAAATGTTTGGATCAGTTTCAGCTTGGCACACATTGCTAAGAAAGAGAGAGGCAGCAAGTTCAGGAAACATGTCAGCTGCATTTTGGCTACCTTCGCTATGATGCTTGTTGCCATGGCATTTTTTTTTTTTAATAGAAAAAAATCTATTGCTGTTAGTTTCACATTAGTGGAAAGTTGTTGTATAAATTGTAAATGATCAAGCTGGATTTTACTTCTTTTATGGTCAGTTCCCTTTAGTGAGATAGTTAACATGGAGATGTACAATTTGCAATATATTGATGACACAGTGACAGGACTTTAGTTTAACTTTGAAATGAAATGAACACATCATAGTTGTAGTTGCATAAAGTCATGTTGGGTTTGTTGGTTGTGTTAAAACAGCCAAACAGATGACATTGAAACACAGATACTCTCCTCACCATCATACAGTTTCTCAGACATTGATGATCTCTCTCGATTCACCACTCGCTCAGTGGCAGCTGGCATGTTCAGATGACATACCATGGTACTAACAAGCATGCACTCAACAATCTCACACACTGAAGTCACACAAAAAATGGAATGCATAAAACATGTCCGCTTTCATGCTTTGTGCTTGAAAATGCACACACACACACACGCACACGCACACCTACACACCCACACCCACAGTTACGACTGTTTCTTTGTTTTGCATTGTTCTGTGAACTAACCTGGTGGGTGACATGATGACACAGAAAGCGTCAGACATGACGAAGCTGTATGATATGGGGATGGAGGTGGACCGTCGCCCATTCCTAGACAAGCTGCTGGCCTTTCTGGAGGAGAAGGGCTCCCCCATCACCACCATGCCCAACATCAGCAAGCAGCCCCTCGACCTATACAAGCTCTACCACTGCGTCCGTGAGAAGGGCGGCTTTGTGGAGGTGAGTGACTGTTTGCTACTGTGTCTGTTGTGTTGCATTACTGGAGGTGACTGTTTACCACTGTGTCTGTTGTGTTGAATTACTGGAGGTGACTGTTTACCACTGTGTCTGTTGTGTTGCATTACTGGAGGTGACTGTTTGCCACTGTGTCTGTTGTGTTGAATTACTGGAGGTGACTGTTTACCACTGTGTCTGTTGTGTTGCATTACTGGAGGTGACTGTTTACCACTGTGTCTGTTGTGTTGAATTACTGGAGGTGACTGTTTACCACTGTGTCTGTTGTGTTGAATTACTGGAGGTGACTGTTTACCACTGTGTCTGTTGTGTTGAATTACTGGAGGTGACTGTTTACCACTGTGTCTGTTGTGTTGAATTACTGGAGGTGACTGTTTACCACTGTGTCTGTTGTGTTGAATTACTGGAGGTAAGTGACTGTTTACCACTGTGTCTGTTGTGTTGCATTACTGGAGGTGACTGTTTACCACTGTGTCTGTTGTGTTGAATTACTGGAGGTGACTGTTTGCCACTGTGTCTGTTGTGTTGAATTACTGGAGGTGACTGTTTACCACTGTGTCTGTTGTGTTGAATTACTGGAGGTGACTGTTTGCTACTGTGTCTGTTGTGTTGCATTACTGGAGGTTAGTGACTGTTTGCCACTGTGTCTGTTGTGTTGAATTACTGGAGGTGACTGTTTACCACTGTGTCTATTGTGTTGAATTACTGGAGGTGACTGTTTACCACTGTGTCTGTTGTGTTGCATTACTGGAGGTAAGTGACTGTTTACCACTGTGTCTGTTGTGTTGAATTACTGGAGGTAAGTGACTGTTTACCACTGTGTCTGTTGTGTTGAATTACTGGAGGTGACTGTTTACCACTGTGTCTATTGTGTTGAATTACTGGAGGTGACTGTTTACCACTGTGTCTGTTGTGTTGCATTACTGGAGGTAAGTGACTGTTTACCACTGTGTCTGTTGTGTTGAATTACTGGAGGTAAGTGACTGTTTACCACTGTGTCTGTTGTGTTGAATTACTGGAGGTGACTGTTTACCACTGTGTCTATTGTGTTGAATTACTGGAGGTGACTGTTTACCACTGTGTCTGTTGTGTTGCATTACTGGAGGTGACTGTTTACCACTGTGTCTGTTGTGTTGAATTACTGGAGGTAGGTGACTGTTTACCACTGTGTCTGTTGTGTTGAATTACTGGAGGTGACTGTTTACCACTGTGTCTGTTGTGTTGAATTACTGGAGGTGACTGTTTACCACTGTGTCTGTTGTGTTGCATTACTGGAGGTAAGTGACTGTTTACCACTGTGTCTGTTGTGTTGCATTACTGGAGGTAAGTGACTGTTTACCACTGTGTCTGTTGTGTTGCATTACTGGAGGTGACTGTTTACCACTGTGTCTGTTGTGTTGAATTACTGGAGGTGACTGTTTACCACTGTGTCTGTTGTGTTGCATTACTGGAGGTGACTGTTTACCACTGTGTCTGTTGTGTTGAATTACTGGAGGTGACTGTTTGCCACTGTGTCTGTTGTGTTGCATTACTGGAGGTAAGTGACTGTTTACCACTGTGTCTGTTGTGTTGAATTACTGGAGGTAAGTGACTGTTTACCACTGTGTCTGTTGTGTTGAATTACTGGAGGTAAGTGACTGTTTACCACTGTGTCTGTTGTGTTGCATTACTGGAGGTGACTGTTTACCACTGTGTCTGTTGTGTTGAATTACTGGAGGTGAGTGACTGTTTACCACTGTGTCTGTTGTGTTGAATTACTGGAGGTAAGTGACTGTTTACCACTGTGTCTGTTGTGTTGCATTACTGGAGGTGACTGTTTACCACTGTGTCTGTTGTGTTGAATTACTGGAGGTGACTGTTTACCACTGTGTCTGTTGTGTTGCATTACTGGAGGTGACTGTTTACCACTGTGTCTGTTGTGTTGAATTACTGGAGGTGACTGTTTACCACTGTGTCTGTTGTGTTGCATTACTGGAGGTGACTGTTTACCACTGTGTCTGTTGTGTTGAATTACTGGAGGTGACTGTTTGCTACTGTGTCTGTTGTGTTGAATTACTGGAGGTGACTGTTTACCACTGTGTCTGTTGTGTTGCATTACTGGAGGTAAGTGACTGTTTACCACTGTGTCTGTTGTGTTGAATTACTGGAGGTGACTGTTTGCTACTGTGTCTGTTGTGTTGAATTACTGGAGGTGACTGTTTACCACTGTGTCTGTTGTGTTGAATTACTGGAGGTAAGTGACTGTTTACCACTGTGTCTGTTGTGTTGCATTACTGGAGGTAAGTGACTGTTTACCACTGTGTCTGTTGTGTTGAATTACTGGAGGTGACTGTTTACCACTGTGTCTGTTGTGTTGAATTACTGGAGGTGACTGTTTACCACTGTGTCTGTTGTGTTGCATTACTGGAGGTAAGTGACTGTTTACCACTGTGTCTGTTGTGTTGCATTACTGGAGGTAAGTGACTGTTTACCACTGTGTCTGTTGTGTTGAATTACTGGAGGTGACTGTTTACCACTGTGTCTGTTGTGTTGAATTACTGGAGGTGACTGTTTACCACTGTGTCTGTTGTGTTGAATTACTGGAGGTGACTGTTTGCCACTGTGTCTGTTGTGTTGAATTACTGGAGGTGACTGTTTGCCACTGTGTCTGTTGTGTTGAATTACTGGAGGTGACTGTTTGCCTACTGTGTCTGTTGTGTTGAATTACTGGAGGTGACTGTTTACCACTGTGTCTGTTGTGTTGAATTACTGGAGGTGACTGTTTGCCACTGTGTCTGTTGTGTTGAATTACTGGAGGTGACTGTTTGCTACTGTGTCTGTTGTGTTGAATTACTGGAGGTGACTGTTTACCACTGTGTCTGTTGTGTTGAATTACTGGAGGTGACTGTTTACCACTGTGTCTGTTGTGTTGCATTACTGGAGGTGACTGTTTACCACTGTGTCTGTTGTGTTGAATTACTGGAGGTGACTGTTTGCTACTGTGTCTGTTGTGTTGCATTACTGGAGGTAGTGACTGTTTGCCACTGTGTCTGTTGTGTTGAATTACTGGAGGTGACTGTTTACCACTGTGTCTATTGTGTTGAATTACTGGAGGTGACTGTTTACCACTGTGTCTGTTGTGTTGCATTACTGGAGGTAAGTGACTGTTTACCACTGTGTCTGTTGTGTTGAATTACTGGAGGTAAGTGACTGTTTACCACTGTGTCTGTTGTGTTGAATTACTGGAGGTGACTGTTTACCACTGTGTCTATTGTGTTGAATTACTGGAGGTGACTGTTTACCACTGTGTCTGTTGTGTTGCATTACTGGAGGTAAGTGACTGTTTACCACTGTGTCTGTTGTGTTGAATTACTGGAGGTAAGTGACTGTTTACCACTGTGTCTGTTGTGTTGAATTACTGGAGGTGACTGTTTACCACTGTGTCTATTGTGTTGAATTACTGGAGGTGACTGTTTACCACTGTGTCTGTTGTGTTGCATTACTGGAGGTGACTGTTTACCACTGTGTCTGTTGTGTTGAATTACTGGAGGTAGGTGACTGTTTACCACTGTGTCTGTTGTGTTGAATTACTGGAGGTGACTGTTTACCACTGTGTCTGTTGTGTTGAATTACTGGAGGTGACTGTTTACCACTGTGTCTGTTGTGTTGCATTACTGGAGGTAAGTGACTGTTTACCACTGTGTCTGTTGTGTTGCATTACTGGAGGTAAGTGACTGTTTACCACTGTGTCTGTTGTGTTGCATTACTGGAGGTGACTGTTTACCACTGTGTCTGTTGTGTTGAATTACTGGAGGTGACTGTTTACCACTGTGTCTGTTGTGTTGCATTACTGGAGGTGACTGTTTACCACTGTGTCTGTTGTGTTGAATTACTGGAGGTGACTGTTTGCCACTGTGTCTGTTGTGTTGCATTACTGGAGGTAAGTGACTGTTTACCACTGTGTCTGTTGTGTTGAATTACTGGAGGTAAGTGACTGTTTACCACTGTGTCTGTTGTGTTGAATTACTGGAGGTAAGTGACTGTTTACCACTGTGTCTGTTGTGTTGCATTACTGGAGGTGACTGTTTACCACTGTGTCTGTTGTGTTGAATTACTGGAGGTGAGTGACTGTTTACCACTGTGTCTGTTGTGTTGAATTACTGGAGGTAAGTGACTGTTTACCACTGTGTCTGTTGTGCTGCATTACTGGAGGTGACTGTTTGCTACTGTGTCTGTTGTGTTGAATTACTGGAGGTGACTGTTTACCACTGTGTCTGTTGTGTTGCATTACTGGAGGTGACTGTTTACCACTGTGTCTGTTGTGTTGAATTACTGGAGGTGACTGTTTACCACTGTGTCTGTTGTGTTGCATTACTGGAGGTGACTGTTTACCACTGTGTCTGTTGTGTTGAATTACTGGAGGTGACTGTTTACCACTGTGTCTGTTGTGTTGCATTACTGGAGGTAAGTGACTGTTTACCACTGTGTCTGTTGTGTTGAATTACTGGAGGTAAGTGACTGTTTACCACTGTGTCTGTTGTGTTGAATTACTGGAGGTGACTGTTTACCACTGTGTCTGTTGTGTTGCATTACTGGAGGTAAGTGACTGTTTACCACTGTGTCTGTTGTGTTGAATTACTGGAGGTAAGTGACTGTTTACCACTGTGTCTGTTGTGTTGCATTACTGGAGATAAGTGACTGTTTACCACTGTGTCTTGCATTGCATTACTGGCAGTGAGTTACCACTGTCTGTTGTGTTGAATAACTTTTTGTCACAACGGACTTCCCTGTGTAAAATCTAGACTGTTGTCTTAGGGGAGAGTGCATTATGATAATGCTGCACCACCCTTTTTTTTTCTTCTTTTTTTTTCTATCTGCAAGTGTATTTGTTTTCCAAAGCACAGTTTTGGGGTAAAGAATGTTGATCAGTTGTTGCTGATAACAGATGGACCCATTTTTTAAAAGCAGGATTTCAGCGAAAATCCTGCTGTCTTTTTTATTTTGTAATTATGAAAAACTATTTGGAAAAGATATTACACACAGACAGAAATCACTGATCTGTTACCAGCAAACTTAATACAGTATCCAGTGAAGCACTGGGAACCGCACAGTCTCAACTGGGAGGGTCGGTTCACAATTTGATAAAAAGAAAAAGCAGGAATTTTGTGCCAGCCATGTTCTGAAGATGATACAGCTGGAGGGACAGAAATCTGTTCTTTAACATTCTGGAGCATACAGCTGAAGGGACAGAAATCTATTCTTTAACATTCTGGAACAGTGTACACTGAAGGGACAGAAATCTATTCTTTAACATTCTGGAGCAGTGTACACTGAAGGGACAGAAATCTATTCTTTAACATTCTGGAACATTGTACGTTTGGGTTGTTTCCCATTATGAATTAATTGTTGCCAGTCTGTGAAAGGAAAATAGCTTTTGTTCAACAGGCATGCAGCAGTATGAAAAATGGACACATATGAGATGCACAACAGTACAGTGGACTGGTTAACAGAGACAGCTGAGCTCTGGACTGACGTTCATTCTGATATCATTGGAGTGGTCAACACAACTTTGAGCTCTTTTCATGCTTTGATATCACTGATTTAGCAGATAAGTCCAATGATGCATTTCATACAGCATGATCTCTTTATAGTGGATTAATATCATAATGTTATCACATCCTGAATGCTTACGCTGCACAGGTGAACAAAGCCAAGAGGTGGAAAGAAATCTGCACGATCGTCAACATTGGCTGTTCAGCCAGTGCGGCCTTCACCTTGAAGAAGAACTACATCCGCTACCTGTTTTCCTTTGAGTGCAAGTTTGACCTGGGAGGCGTGGATCCGGCGCCCATTCTTGCCGAGATGGAGACCTCCGGGGACAGGAAGAGAGAGAAGAAACGAGTACCGTCCCCAGGTAGGAAAATGGTGAACACGAAGAGGGAGAGAAACAGAAAGCCATCCTCAGGTATGCACAATGAAGGTCTCAAGACCCTGTTTTGTGGTCACTTTTGGGCAGTGTTGCTTCAAGCTGTGGAATTGCTGGGAGCCTACCAAATTTCCTGAAAAGAATCCTGGGGGTTATAAAAGGGGTCTATGTATCTAACCAAAAAGAAAGCTGCTTTTTTTTTTTCTTTTTCTTTTTTTTCTCTTAAATCTGAGAGCCTACCAAATTTCCTGAAAAGAAGGGGGAAAGGGGTCTATGTATATAACCAAAAAGAAAACGTAACTTTTTTTTTTAGTTAATTAAAATTTCGGATTTTCTGGAAAGAAGTGAAAGAATGGGTATGTATCTAACCAAACAGAAAGTATACACTTTTCTTTTTTAAATCTGGTCATTGTGTTTTACAGAAAAAGGCAACACTGCTCATTGAATTGACCTGAATTTTAACATGTGTGAATGTAACAATGGTTGCCGTAATTTCATAACATCTTTTGAGTGAGGTTTTCATAACACAAAGTGTTTTTGTAAGTCACTATCACTGTCACTGGTCATGAAACCTCGTTTGGGTGCTGCACTACTGAACGAATTACCAACATTCTCCATTTGTTGCAGTTGTGGAATAGGGCCTGAGTTTGGGCAAATTTCCTCTCTGTCCATTCAGTGATGTTGTCTGCCCACTTCTTTCGCTGTCTCCATCGTCTCATTTTCCCCTGCACTATTCTGTGAACTTTGCTAAAGGATGGTCTTGGAGAACCCGTTGGATCTTGTTACAGGGCTAAGCCGTCTCATTTTCGGTTTTTTCTCTTTGGCCTAGGGTTAGGGTTAGGGCACCAGTGGTGCTGTCTAATGGTTTTTCTTCTTCATTTGTTCTGTGCACTTAGTAGGAGATGCATTGTCCGGAATCATCTAATTAGTAGGAGATGCATTGTCCGGAATCATCTAATTAGTAGGAGATGCAGTGTCCGGAATCATCTAATTAGTAGGAGATGCAGTGTCCGGAATCATCTAATTAGTAGGAGATGCAGTGTCCGGAATCATCTAATTAGTAGGAGATGCAGTGTCTTGAATCATCTAATTAGTAGGAGATGCAGTGTCTTGAATCATCTAATTTCCACTGTTAGGATCATTCTCTGAAGCTCTGCTGTAAGAGTCCAGGACACGTGCATACAAGAAAATAAAACCAGTGCATGTGGGGGCTTCAGCTTTGTTCTGAGACTGATGTTCTTGTCTCTATATTGTCTCCAGTGTTCTGAGACTGATGTTCTTGTCTCTATATATTGTCTCCAGTGTTCTGAGACTGATGTTCTTGTCTCTATATATTGTCTCTGGTGTTCTGAGACTGATGTTCTTGTCTCTATATTGTCTCCAGTGTTCTGAGACTGATGTTCTTGTCTCTATATTGTCTCCAGTGTTCTGAGACTGATGTTCTTGTCTCTATATTGTCTCCGGTGTTCTGAGACTGATGTTCTTGTCTCTATATTGTCTCCAGTGTTCTGAGACTGATGTTCTTGTCTCTCAATATTGTCTCTGGTGTTCTGAGACTGATGTTCTTGTCTCTATATTGTCTCCAGTAATCTGAGACTGATGTTCTTTTCTCTATATATTGTCTCCAGTGTTCTGAGACTGATGTTCTTGTCTCTATATTGTCTCCATTGTTCTGAGACTGATGTTCTTGTCTCTCAATATTGTCTCCAGTGTTCTGAGACTGATGTTCTTGTCTCTCTATATTGTCTCCAGTGTTCTGAGACTGATGTTCTTGTCTCTCTATATTGTCTCCAGTGTTCTGAGACTGATGTTCTTTTCTCTATATATTGTCTCCAGTGTTCTGAGACTGATGTTCATGTCTCTGTATATTGTCTCCAGTGTTCTGAGACTGATGTTCTTGTCTCTATATTGTCTGCAGTGTTCTGAGACTGATGTTCATGTCTCTGTATATTGTCTCCAGTGTTCTGAGACTGATGTTCTTGTCTCTCTATATTGTCTCCAGTGTTCTGAGACTGATGTTCTTGTCTCTCTATATTGTCTCCAGTGTTCTGAGACTAATGTTCTTGTCTCTCTATATTGTCTCCAGTGTTCTGAGACTGATGTTCTTGTCTCTATATTGTCTCCAGTGTTCTGAGACTGATGTTCTTGTCTCTCTATATTGTCTCCAGTGTTCTGAGACTGATGTTCTTGTCTCTATATTGTCTCCAGTGTTCTGAGACTGATGTTCTTGTCTCTATATTGTCTCCATTGTTCTGAGACTGATGTTCATGTCTCTCTATATTGTCTCCATTGTTCTGAGACTGATGTTCCTGTCTGTCTATATTGTCTCCAGTGTTCTGAGACTGATGTTCTTGTCTCTATATTGTCTCCAGTGTTCTGAGACTGATGTTCTTGTCTCTATATTGTCTCCAGTGTTCTGAGACTGATGTTCTTGTCTCTATATTGTCTCCAGTGTTCTGAGACTGATGTTCTTGTCTCTCTATATTGTCTCCAGTGTTCTGAGACTGATGTTCTTGTCTCTATATATTGTCTCCAGTGTTCTGAGACTGATGTTCTTGTCTCTATATTGTCTCCATTGTTCTGAGACTAATGTTCTTGTCTCTATATATTGTCTCCAGTGTTCTGAGACTGATGTTCTTGTCTCTATATTGTCTCCAGTGTTCTGAGACTGATGTTCTTGTCTCTATATATTGTCTGCGGTGTTCTGAGACTGATGTTCTTGTCTCTATATTGTCTCCAGTGTTCTGAGACTGATGTTCTTGTCTCTATATTGTCTCCAGTGTTCTGAGACTGATGTTCTTGTCTCTCTATATTGTCTCCAGTGTTCTGAGACTGATGTTCTTGTCTCTATATTGTCTCCATTGTTCTGAGACTGATGTTCTTGTCTCTATATTGTCTCCAGTGATACGTTGAGTCTGGGGGAAATTGTGGAATATAATAGACAAGAGGTAACACAAGGGCAGGGATTGGGAACAGGAGTGGTTGACCCAGTGCCAGTACCCAGGTGTGACCTCAGACAGGGTTGTCCCCATCAGCCCTCACAGTGGCCTGTCAAATTGGTTTCACACACCCCCTACCAGCTTTTAAATGGCTTGCTACTACACCCATATTCCTTGGGTCCAAAAACTTGTGACACATTTTTCATCATTTGACAGACCATTGTTTCATCTGCAGTCACGTTTTTTCAGGACATCCCTACCCCATTGTGTTCTCACAGTAGTTAGCTTGAGGACAGCGTACTGGGGAGTATTTTTCAGGTCTCTGAACTTTAAGTAAACAGATGTAGATATGCTGGTGTTCCTTGCAGTGCCTAACTACTAAGGACTTCTGTACAATATAATTTTTTGAATGTTTGTTTTGCTTTTCTGTTGTTGTTTTATTTTATTTTTTTTTTTTATTATTGGTTGTTTTTTTTAGCAAGAAATAGATCTTATTTACAGAGGTTACTTTCTTGAATGTAAAGAACAGGCGAAAGAAACTCCATGGGGAACGTGCTTTCTCTTTCACTGGACCTGTCATCTGGAACAAACTCCGTTATTCTGTCCGACACACTCAGTCTTTGTCCTCATTTAAATCAGCTCTCAAAACTCATCTTTTCCACAGTTGTTATGATTAGTTTTCCTGCCCTGTGTGTCTGGCTACGATTGTTGGTGGATGGTGAGAGGAATGGGGCTGTATTGGTATGAATGCCTGGTTGTGTGTGTGTGTGTGTGTGTGTGACCTGTTTATTTTGTGATGTGTATAGGCAAATGAATGTTATGAAGTGTATCTGCATCAATGTATGTATGTGTAATTGTATTACAAACATTTTGTTAACGCTCTGGGGCTCTCCGGAGATAGGGCGTCCAAATATTCATTATTATTATTATTATTATTATAAAGAATAGGACTGGAAATGGATCTCTTTTCCAGTCCCAGTGTACTGTTAGTTGTCATGGAATGTTAATGTTTGAACAAAGTCCTCAGCTATTATCTGCTGATACATACTGATCAGTATATCTGGGGATGGTGTTTTTGATATTTTGAGTTCTTGAAGCGCATGAATCAGAATGTGTGTGTGTGTGTGTGTGTGAACATGAGATTATGTAGGTGTATGTTTGGGATTTTTTCCTGGTTTATTTTTTTTACGTCTTACAGATTTTAAAAATGTTATAATGCCTGATTGTTTTTGAGTATTTGCACCTTTGGTAAGCTGAACTTTTTTATGTGAGTGTAAGGTGTACTGTTGGCATGGCTAGGTGTTGCGAGCATTAGACAGTAGACGCACATGGTGCTAACTGGTCAGTCAGTGGTGATATTGATGGAGACGTATGTTGCCATGGAGCGCGTTGTGTAACAGAGTGACGGTGGTTGCAGGTTCCCAGAGTTCCCAGGATGCCTTCCAGCAGGCACCGGGCCCCAACAACCAGATGATGGACGGGGGGTACCCAGGAGGGGGTGGCGGCATGCCTCCACCCTTCCTGCAGGGCGGGGAGGGTCAGATGATGGGGGGAGGGATGGGGCCTGGGGGTCAGGGCCCCCCCGGCATGATGATGGGGGGCAACATGATGGGTCACCCCAACATGATGGGGGGCCACCACCAGGGCTCCGGCCCCTCCCCCATGATGGGTCACGGCCCCAACGCCATGATGATGGGATCGGGGCCATCGGGACAGAGCATGATGGGCAGCGGCATGGGTCCCCAGGGGGGCATGATGAACTCGGCCACCTCCATGATGGGACCCTCTGGCATGATGGGGCCCGGCATGCACATGGGCTCCAACAGCTACGGGCCTTCGCACGGCATGATGGGGCCAGGAGGACCTGGCTCGGGCAGTGGGATGGGCCCCAGCCCTGGGCCGCCCATGGCAGGGAGCAGCAGCAGCAGCAGTGGGGGTGCAGTCAGCTCCTCGCCCAGCCCCCTGTCCAGCACCCCAGCCAGCAGCAGCACTGGGGGCACCATGGGTACCGCCTCCACCTCCTCCAGCACCAGTATGGCCCTGCCCCCCAGCACCACCCCCAACTCCAGACCCCCCACTGCCGACAGCGTTAGTGTGCAGGACCCCTTCGCTGACGAGCCGGGCAAGGCCTCCAGCCCTGCCACCTTCCAGTCCAGGCCTGGCCAGCCCACCCCCAGCCCCACCCCAGGTGGATTCCCCTCCCCAGGACCCCCCACCACCTCCAGCACTGGTTTCGGGAGTCGTCCCTCCTCCACGTCCAATCCCAGCACATCCCCCTTCCCCAATGGCCCGGGTGGTGAAGCTGGGCCCAATGCATTCCGCCGCTCGGCAGAGGGCTTCCCTCCCAGTGCCACAGGACCCTTCCCTGGCAGGCCTGACAGTGCCCAGTATCCCTTTGGCCAGGAAAAGTAAGTGTGCCAGGTGATCTGAACATACCTGTGATATTGTAGTAACCTCCACTTGGTTTTTTTTGTCTACCAAATTTGAAATGGTATTGTCACCTACATCAGAAAAATACCATCAGGGAACATTGTGTGTAACCATGCCATGGTCGGTTATTTAAATGATACAGCAAGTCTTGTTCAGTTAATAAATACTTCACTGACACTAGTGACAGCATTATTACAACTTCCAACTCTTCATTGACAGCATTGTCATTATGACAACTTAAAACACTTTCATTGACAGCATCGTCATGACAACTTACACTTTCATTGACAGCATTGTCATTATGACAACTTACAACACTTTCATTGACAGCATCGTCATGACAACTTTACACTTTCATTGACAGCATCATCATTATGACAACTTACAACACTTTCATTGACAGCATTGTCATTATGACAACTTACAACACTTTCATTGACAGCGCCGTCGTTATTACAACTTTACACTTTCATTGACAGCATTGTCATTATGACAACTTTACACTTACATTGACAGCATTGTCATTATGACAACTTTACACTTTCATTGACAGCATTGTCATGACACTTTACACTTACATTGACAGCATTGTCATTATGACAACTTTACACTTTCATTGACAGCATTGTCATGACACTTTACACTTACATTGACAGCATTGTCATTATGACAACTTTACACTTTCATTGACAGCATTGTCATGACACTTTACACTTACATTGACAGCATTGTCATTATGACAACTTTACACTTACATTGACAGCATTGTCATTATGACAACTTTACACTTTCATTGACAGCATTGTCATGACACATTACACTTTCATTGACAGTATTGTCATGACACTTTACACTTGCATTGACAGCATTGTCATGACAACTTTACACTTTCATTGACAGCATTGTCATGACACTTTACACTTACATTGACAGCATTGTCATTATGACAACTTATATCTCTTGATTGACAGCATTGTCCTTATGACAACTTAAAACTCTTCATTGGCAGTGTTGTCCTGACAACTTAAAGTGAACTCTTCCATTCGTGCTCAGCTCCAGTCACCCAGGCCAACCTTTCCGCCCATCGTCAGCCAGCTCGGACACCAGTTACGCACCTCGCTTTCCCGGCCAACAAGCTGCCTTTCGAGCCAACGGCCCAGGGGAGGCCTATGGCAGCTCCCACCCCTACGCAGGCCATGCCTCCGCCTTGGGGCCTCGCATGCCTGGCCAGGAGGGCTATGGTGGCTTTCCCTCCTCACAGCACCCGGGTGTCCGTCCGTCCCTCAACCGTGATGGCTCCTATTCCGCACAAGGTCAGTACAGATGACAAGTCTGGCCGTTGGAGCGATATGTCCAGTCTGGCATGTAATGTTCTGAGGATTTCAGTGGTGCGAAGCATGGAGTGCTTTCATAACAGTCATGTACAATATTGGATCAGCATGCACCACAAAATACCTTGAGGGTCAGGCGTTTAATGACTGGATAATTAAAAGTATATTATACCTGCAAATCAAACATTACTAAACTGGCAAATGTACCTTGTGACCATTGAGGCCTGGCTTGGACCACATTTACAGGCATGCCTTATATAGATCTGCCCTGAAATGAGTGAGTTTGGACTGAAAATGATGTGAATTGATGTTTGTAAGGTATCAGAGGGTAACCTGCATGCTTAGGATTGGAATAACTGTCATCACAGGCTTCTTATAATAGTGTTTGGAATACTGATCACTGAACGAGTTACAGTCATGAACAAAGTTTGCCTGCACAGTATAGTGTACCTGTATGTATTGGACATATTTTTTTCTTTTTCTTTTTTTTCTGAATAGGTTGGTGTATTTCAAGAGTTTAGTTTTGCTATTTTCATTTGATGTGAGTCTTCTATAATTTATATTTCTCTTGTTCATGCATATTTACACACTAAGACACATTTATTCAAGCGCTGATTTGCATGCATGTACTTAACACACACATACACACACACTGCCTATTTTGTTGAGCTCTGAAACGACTGACTGTCTCCCTGAACATGGCCTCCAGTTGAGCAAGTGACCCAGTGATTTGCTTTTGCCAGCAGGGGCAGTGTGGGATTGGAATGGTGTGGGGTCATGGGGTCAGCCTTTACCCCATCCTGACCCCTTCTCCGACTATAGCATGAGTGGTACGCTGACATACAGATCCATCACTACTCTTTTTCTTGCTGTACCGTGTGGTTTACATAACACAGGTCTTGTAGAAGGTTTGGTGGTTGTTTTGTGGGGTTTTTTGGTGCTAACAATGGGAGTGGAGTTTTGAAATTCAGATATAAATAAAAATGGTCAGTATGTTCCTTATTTCGGTGCCCTTACAGAATAGCTAAGACAGCCACCAGTTCATTTGAAATGAAAAGCGGATTCGGTGGTCACACATTGTTTAGATTCCTGACTTGAATATTTTCTGCGTTTGATTTTTTTTTTTTTTTTTTTCAATTCTTATTGTTTATTTTAGACATTTTGTTGAAATTTGTAACTTAAAAATGTCAGTTCCACCAGTCATAGTGGTATAGGTAACAGCATTATCCAGAAACCAGTCGTTGCAACCAGATTGCCAAGTATTTGGGTGCCCGTCTTGTGTCATGCTGTTCTGATCAAAATTGAGAAATATAGGGGAATGGGACCCATTGCAATGGTTGAATTTCTTGGGCTTGAGCTTACTTCACCAGATTTAGTGGTCTTGAAATCAGACATTTTCAGGACGTGTCCACATCTTACCATGATCTTCCAATACATGTTTTTAAGATTCTCATCAATTTGTTGATTTGGAGTCTGGCAGCAAAACGTGTGCCAGATAGAGGGATAGTGAGTGGGGAAATAATATCAAGAAGAAAAAAATATTTATCTTACCAGTAGTTGAAATCCAGTGAATTGAAGAAGAGATAGTCAGAAATAATTGAATGTAGACATTCATGGGTTTCCATTCACTTCAATATATTATTATTGTTTATGGTTATTTTCAATTAACTTCAGCTTCAGATTAGTTAACTCAGGCATTGCCACTAACCTGTAAAAGCTTTGTGCTTTTGGGTGATCATTACTGAAAATGTGTGTGAAATGTAAAGTACTGTTTGCTGTGTCAAGTAGTTTAGTCAATAGAATTTTAATAACTAACATATCCTGCTCCTACTTTTGTTTTTATTTTTTCCCCCTAAGTATTGATATGGTGTTGGGGATTTAAGGTCAGATGGTGCGTGGTTTTGATTTGGGGTTGGGGTTAAAACCAAGTGACCGTGTATCTGTATGTGTGGTGTGAGAGAGAGAACAAAATGTTATTGCAGAAGTTTTTATGTTCAGGCTCATGTAGAGCATTTGTTCAACACTGATTGCAAAGTCAGTTTTGTTGTTGTTGTTGTTGTTTTCAGCTTATTAACCGTATTATTCATAGTCTGTGGTTGCTCTTCTTTAGACAGATAACTCAGCAGAAAGGTGCAGGACATGCGCACATTATGTTTATGTTCAGAGAGCAGCGGGGGTTATTATTTTTTTCTTTCTTGTTCCTAAAAGAAACAAGAGAGGCAAGGCCTTCAAGACTCACTTGTGATACACTTTAAAAAAAAAAAAAAAAAAAATCTAATTGTTAAAATGTGTTCTGTATTTGTTATTATAAAGCTTCGGGTTTAAAGAAGGAAAAAAAGTCCTGACGGCAGATTTGAAGCCCGCCTGTTCAGGTGAGAAGAAACTGTCTTACCCAATACACTATCGTGGCTCCTTAACTGACGTTAAAAAATGTAACGTTTAAACATGCTTTTTTAAAGGGCAATAAATCGATTGCAGTATTCGCAGTGAGAACGCTGTTTAAATCATATTATTCTGGTGTATCTTGGGCATTACAAAAATCTTTAAGGGCAGTTAAAAATTCTTTTTAAGTCCGTAGTAAAGGAGACGTGGCTATCGCCGCGATCACACTGCAACATTTAGCTGTTTTCTCTGGATTTAGAGATGTATAAGTTACACACGATACGACATGGTCGATTCAATTTCTCTTTTATGCTCATTCTAGTTTTATAGTTTTAAAGTTGATATGAAAATTGAGTATTTTGTTAAACTAATAACATGTAGAGCCAAGTACAAGTACTTCTAAATGTCGTATGAAATGAAAAGGACTTCATTTTGAGAAAAGTCAAGACTGGAAATTTTTTTTACGTTTTATCAGGGGTATTAACTCTCATGGTTTATTATTTTTAACTGTGAATTCCGACTGATTTTGTGGATACTTCTATGGCAGTTTGGGGCATAATCCAGTAAGTGATGAGGCGTTCACAAATCTTTCTCTGAATAAATATTTAACGGTCTCCTTCTCCAACTTTCCATCACATGTTATCGTGTATTGTCGATTGAATATAGGATTGAACAGGCAGGTCAACAACTTGAAACAAAATGGCATCCATTGTGTTCGCGATCGAGGAATATGAGCACGCGCTTTGAATATGTATAAATATGTGTACGCAATTGATTTTTGCCCATGACCTTCAGGGCTCAGCCAATAGTCCACTCGTATTGATTTTAGTATTTTCCGAAAAAGACCACTTGGGCAAATGAACATAGTGAAAGCCCTGTACACTGAGAGTAAAACACACAAGCTTTTTATGTATTGAGTATAATTTCAAAATGTAATGTTTTAGATGAGGAAGATCAGTTTAATTACAGATTATTTCTCTTTTTTATTATCTGCAGCAAAGACATGCATCAGAAATATAGCTTCCATGTTTAGCAAAAGAAGTTCCTGTTTGAACAAAAAATGAAAAAAATGACTGCTCTTGTTGTTGTGTCAGAATATCAGATCAAAGTGCCGAGTTTAGAGAATAAAAAAACAACAACAAGAACACCCCATCACCCCCCCCCCCCCCCCCCCCAGTAAATTCAGTTTGCATATAATTTGGCTTCTTTTTTTAAAATTTTTTGTGCCCATCCCAGAGGTGCAGTATTGTTTTATACAAGATGACTGGGAAGAACTGAATTTTTCCTATTTTTATGCCAAATTTGGTGTCAACTGACAAAGTATTTGCAGAGAAAATGGCAATGTTAAAGTTTACCACGGACACACAGACACACACACACACACACACAGACAACCGAACACCGGGTTAAAACATAGACTCACTTTGTTTACACATGTGAGTCAAAAAGGAAAACAGCAACAAATTTGAAAAAATCCTCAGCTGTATATTTCTACAGTTGACCCGTCAGGAAGGTTCCCATTGTTGGCAGGTGTCAATTTTGATATGAAAGCATGGGAAAAACACCAGCACTCCAAAAGCATCCAGAAATTCATGTTTTTTTCCTCCCACCAGTCTATGTCAGGTGAGTTTTGCTTGAGGAGCACAGTTATATTTGAATGTTTTTTGATTTTCAGGGTGAGGGTGTTTTTTTTAAAGATATTTTTTTATTTGTTTGTTTCAGTGTGCTGTGATTTTAAGGTCCTGAATTAATAAAAGAAAAATGTAATCTTGATGAAATGCCCCATCTGAACTATATTTGCATGTCATTGTAAATACAGAGGGTTGAATCCATTTGGATGAACTATATTTGCATGTCATTGTAAATATAGAGGGTTGAATCCATTTGGATGATATATGCATTCACATTGACCAGCAAAATGATTTGCATCTCTTTATTTGCCATACATAACATTTGCACTGATCAGCAAAACAATTTGCATATCTTCTGCCATACATAAAATGTGCATTGATCAGAAAAACAATTTGCATCTCTTTATCTAATCTGCCATCTTGCCTCCACGCTTCTGAGTAATGTGTTTTGCAAGCATTTGAAGATTTGGTTGTGAAAAATCCTAGCCAGAAGTAGGCTTGTTAAAGATACAGACCTGTGGCCATGTTGAAGCTTTGGCTACAACCATACTCTTTGGGTACAGTTATTTAAAAACAGTGATAAATAAATCAGTGAGTTTTGTATACCGATTTGGTGGCCATGTCTCAGCACCAGTCAGTTTGACACATAACACACTTTTGTTGGTGAGCCGCAACTTAAGGTATTGTATGGATTGGCTGATGTATTTTTTGTGTGGTAATTGCCGTGATATGTTTTTTGGGCATCACATACTGACCAAATGAAACTGGCTATAGCTTGCATCAAATCAAACTGGCTATAGCTTGCATCAAATCAAACTGGCTATAGCTTGCATCAGTTTGAAATGGTAAGTTTACTAGTCAGACAGGGAGTGGATGAAGAATTCTGTTTATTGTGAAAAAAAAAAAAAATCTGTACAATGTTGTGTTTTTAAGATTTGCAAGTATTCAGCCCCCCCCCCCCCCCACCCCCCTCAGTTTTTTGTTTATACTTTTCTTTAGAACACTCTCTTGCTGGAAACAACTGGTACTTTACTAAAATATTCATATATTCCATTATCTTTACAATGTCACAAAGAAATTGAATACTTTGCAAATTGGGAATTGAAGGTGAACAGTAAACCCTCCTATAGAACAATGTGCTGAATGGTGGTGGGTATGTGTGTGACAGGTCGTGACGGGGCCTATAGAACAATGTGCTGAATGGTGGTGGGTATGTGTGTGACAGGTCGTGACGGGGCCTATAGAACAATGTGCTGAATGGTGGTGGGTATGTGTGTGACAGGTCGTGACGGGGCCTATAGAACAATGTGCTGAATGGTGGTGGGTATGTGTGTGACAGGTCGTGACGGGGATAGATGGTCACCAATGCACAGCCAGCGCAGTTTTGCCTCCAGCGCCCCAGGCACACCTTCCATGGGGCCCTATGGCAGACCTCCTGGAGTGCGTGGGTCCCCCCAGCCCAGGGATAAAGTCCTGGCCGCCAGATTACAGGTAGAGCAGCAGGTACTGCATGGTGTGTGTGAGTGAGAAAGGCAGCAGATAACATGCACAGGAGTTGATGTGTTGCCCACAAGCTGTCAGTCAACTGTTGAAAGAAGATTGTTGTGAGTTTGATGTGTTGCCAACAAGCTGTCAGTCAACTGTTGAAAGAAGATTGTTGTGAGTCTCCGGTGGGTGAGGGACAGAGGGGAAGGATTCTGTGGAAAAGCACAGCACCAGTGTCGTCTCTCAGGCTTATGGTTTATTGAAGGCATTGTGATTCATTGGACTGTTCCATGTAAGACTTCAGAACTTAGACTGAGATATGGAAGGCGCTGACTTGTTGGTGTGGACAGGCATTCTAAATGTACTGTAAGATCTACTTGCAGTGGCCTTCCTGGTCAGCTGGATGGACAGAAGTGGTGGGAACAGAGTGAATTAGTTGCAGTTTTCCCTGCATGCCTGGAGAAAGTGGATGAGGATTTGTGGTGTGTTGCAGCAGAAACCTTGCACCATGCTGGCCAACATCCCGGCCCAGGCCAAGAAGGAGATAGTCTTTCCTGCTGACAGCGTTGAAGCCACACAGCCCACCCTGACCAAACGTCGCCGCCTTACACACAAAGATATCTGTGAGTAACCAGCCTAGAGGAAACCTGAGGGAATCTACATGAGGCATAGAGAGTAGGCTGTTACACCACACTGAAGTACAGTGACATTTGATCTGTGAAGTGTGACAAAGGCACTGCCCTTAAACCTTTCCTGTTTAGTGCTTCCCATCAGCTTGCATGCTGGTCACTGAGATAAAAAGATAAAAAGAAGGGGTTCTGAGGGGAAGTGACCTGTATGCAAGTTGATGGGTCACACTGAACAGCAGATAATGTATCATTTTATAGGATCAGACTGAACCTCACACTGAACAGCAGGTAATGTATCATTTTATAGGATCAGACTGAATTCACACTGAACAGCAGATAATGTATCATTTTATAGGATCAGACTGAACGTCACACTGAACAGCAGATAATGTATCATTTTATAGGATCAGACTGAACCTCACACTGAACAGCAGGTAATGTATCATTTTATAGGATCAGACTGAACGTCACACTGAACAGCAGGTAATGTATCATTTTATAGGATCAGACTGAACCTCACACTGAACAGCAGGTAATGTATCATTTTATAGGATCAGACTGAATTCACACTGAACAGCAGATAATGTATCATTTTATAGGATCAGACTGAACGTCACACTGAACAGCAGATAATGTATCATTTTATAGGATCAGACTGAACGTCACACTGAACAGCAGGTAATGTATCATTTTATAGGATCAGACTGAACCTCACACTGAACAGCAGGTAATGTATCATTTTATAGGATCAGACTGAATTCACACTGAACAGCAGATAATGTATCATTTTATAGGATCAGACTGAACCTCACACTGAACAGCAGATAATGTATCATTTTATAGGATCAGACTGAACCTCACACTGAACAGCAGGTAATGTATCATTTTATAGGATCAGACTGAACGTCACACTGAACAGCAGGTAATGTATCATTTTATAGGATCAGACTGAACGTCACACTGAACAGCAGGTAATGTATCATTTTATAGGATCAGACTGAACCTCACACTGAACAGCAGGTAATGTATCATTTTATAGGATCAGACTGAACGTCACACTGAACAGCAGATAATGTATCATTTTATAGGATCAGACTGAACCTCACACTGAACAGCAGGTAATGTATCATTTTATAGGATCAGACTGAATTCACACTGAACAGCAGATAATGTATCATTTTATAGGATCAGACTGAACCTCACACTGAACAGCAGGTAATGTATCATTTTATAGGATAAGACTGAACGTCACACTGAACAGCAGGTAATGTATCATTTTATAGGATAAGACTGAATTCACACTGAACAGCAGGTAATGTATCATTTTATAGGATCAGACTGAACCTCACACTGAACAGCAGGTAATGTATCATTTTATAGGATCAGACTGAACGTCACACTGAACAGCAGATAATGTATCATTTTATAGGATCAGACTGAACCTCACACTGAACAGCAGGTAATGTATCATTTTATAGGATCAGACTGAATTCACACTGAACAGCAGGTAATGTATCATTTTATAGGATCAGACTGAACGTCACACTGAACAGCAGGTAATGTATCATTTTATAGGATCAGACTGAACGTCACACTGAACAGCAGATAATGTATCATTTTATAGGATAAGACTGAATTCACACTGAACAGCAGGTAATGTATCATTTTATAGGATCAGACTGAACGTCACACTGAACAGCAGGTAATGTATCATTTTATAGGATCAGACTGAACGTCACACTGAACAGCAGATAATGTATCATTTTATAGGATCAGACTGAACCTCACACTGAACAGCAGGTAATGTATCATTTTATAGGATCAGACTGAACGTCACACTGAACAGCAGGTAATGTATCATTTTATAGGATCAGACTGAACGTCACACTGAACAGCAGGTAATGTATCATTTTATAGGATCAGACTGAATTCACACTGAACAGCAGATAATGTATCATTTTATAGGATCAGACTGAATTCACACTGAACAGCAGATAATGTATCATTTTATAGGATCAGACTGAATTCACACTGAACAGCAGATAATGTATCATTTTATAGGATCAGACTGAACGTCACACTGAACAGCAGATAATGTATCATTTTATAGGATCAGACTGAACTCACACTGAACAGCAGATAATGTATCATTTTATAGGATCAGACTGAACGTCACACTGAACAGCAGATAATGTATCATTTTATAGGATCAGACTGAAGCAGCCTATCAGTAACCCACTTGAAATTTGATTGGTGTCAAACCAGCAGGATGGGTTGACAGAACTACTAGGATCATGGGGTGATTTCCCCACAACAAAACAGCTTCTTCAGAGAGCTCACTGGAAAGCTTTTGTTGAGACAGACAAGGCTGGTTCCTTAATGTTTCCCAAGATTACACTTTCTTGGTTGATAAGTTTACACTGCAGTGGTTGATTTGTCCACTTGCAGTGGTAGGTTTTTTGTTGTTTTTTTCTCAATGAATGCAGCTGCCCTCACCAGTCCAATGTAACAGACAGTAAGGCAGGTGGTGAATGTGTGGACAGGTCCTGTGGAGGCCTGGCGCCTGATGATGGCCCTCAAGTCGGGACTGCTTGCGGAGAGCACGTGGGCCATCGACACTCTCAACATCATGCTGTTTGACGATGCCACGGTCACCTACTTCAACCTGTCGGGTCTGCCGGGTCTGCTGGAGGTGCTCAGTGAGCAGTTCCGGGCCACGCTGCTGCACATCTTCCCCGAGTTGAACCGCCAGGAGCTGCACGCACAGGGGGGGAGTCTGCCCCCCTGCAGTCCTGTTGGGGAGGAGGAGGGGCCTGACGGAGAGGAGGGCGGAGCCGCCGGCCTGATTGACGCGGGCAGCGAGGCCCAGCTGGACAAGTCATTGTACGGCGGGGACTTCACCTGGGTGTCGCGTCAGGGGCGGGGGGTGGTGAGGGACCAGGGGTGTGGGGATGGTGCGGTGCTGGACCCCAAAAAGTGGGACAAGCACTGCAGCTTTGTCAGCGGCCGTCGGCACTGGCAGAAAGGGGGCGGGGACATCACGCGGCATGTGGTGCCTTGCTTTGAGAGCAGCCGGACGGGGCAGTTCCTGACAGACATGTTCTATCAGAACAGGACTAGCAGGAGGGAGGTGGGGAGGAAACGCAAGGCAGCTGTGGTGTCTGACGGTGCCATGTGCGGGAAAGGACCCAAGCGGCCATGCAGCCAGGACGCTCCCTCAGAGAAGCAGTGCAAAGAGGGGGGTGTTTCACGGCCCAGTGCTGGTGACCTGTGTGATCATTCCAAAGGGTGCAGTCAACAAGTGCTCCATCACAACAGTGCCGCCTCTCTCGGGGACATCAAACAGGAGCAGGGTTCAGGTGTACATCACTGCCAGTCCCACGATTCCCTTCCTCCTCCTTTGTTATCTGGTACCAGAGAAGGAGGTGAGGTTTCCCCCGAAGACGGTGTGAAAAGCAGTGCTGGTGATGTGGAAGAGAGCAGTGATAAGTGTGCACCCCCCCAGTTAACCAGTGAGGGAGAGGAGGCGGGAGTGACAAGGACACCCAGTCAGGACGGAGTGCCAGACAAGTCTGTGGGAAAGGAAGCCCCAGAAAAGGTGGAGCCAGACACCAGTGGTGCAGCAGCAGGTCCCAGCCCCAAGGAGGAGGAGGATGAAATGACGGCAGAGATAGTGGCCATGATGATCAAAGAGCAGGACAAGGAGATGGAGGAGGAGGCGTACCGGCCCGACGAGCCCCCGCTGACCACGGTGCAGTCTGACCAGGAGGACGTGGGCAGTCGCTGCGTGGCCATCTCAAACATCTTCCGCAGTCTGTCATGCATCCCGGGCAACGAAGGCCTGCTGGCCAAACACCACGGGCTGATGTGGCTGCTGGGTCAGCTGCTGCTGCTGCACCATAGCCACCCTCACCGTGCCAAGCCCCCACCTGCCCCACCCCTGGACCAGCAGGATGTAGTGAAGGTGGAGGAGGAGGTGGTGGGGAAGGTGGAGGTGGAGAGCGCCAAGGAGGAGGAGGGGGACAAGGACTGGGCCACCTGCCCAGAGTGGTGGTGGGACACCCTGGAGGCGCTGAGAGAGAATGCGCTGGTGATCCTGGCCAACATCTGCTCCCACATGCACATGCGCGACATGGCCAACGAGGTGTGCCTGCCCATCTTGGACGGGCTGCTGCACTGGATGGTGTGCCCCTCCTCGGCGGCCTGCGACCCCCTGCCCTCGGCCTCCTCCGCCTCCCAGCTGTCCCCGCAGCGCCTGGTGCTGGAGGCCCTGTGCAAGCTGTGCATCCACGAGGAGAATGTTGACCTGGTGCTGGCCACCCCACCCTTCTCCCGCATCCTCTTGCTGCTGGAGCGCCTCATCCGCCTGCTGGCTGAGCGGTCCCAGCCCGTGCCCCGCGAGTTCTCCATCGCCCTCCTCTCACGCCTTGTGCAGGGCGACGCCGTGGCCGCTCGCGCCATCGCCCTCCAGCACCCGTCCATCCCGCTGCTCATTGAGTTCATCGAGTCCGCCGAGCAGTCGGCCATGGCAGTGGCAGGCCAGCATGGGTCCGGGGCTGGGGTGCAGAGCAACCCCGAGGCACTGGGCACGTCCCTGGACATGCTGCGGCGCGCTGCCTCCACCCTGCTGCACATGGCCCGCCTGCCCCACAACCGCAAGCTGTTCCTGCACCACCAGAGTCGGCTTCTCGCCCTGGTCATGTCCCAGTGGTTGGACTGTGGGGTCACCCACATCATTTCTGACGTCCTCTTTGAGTGTTCACAGTTCAACCCCCTCCCCACGTGACCAACACATCCTTGTCCTGTCTCTGACGGACAACACGCATCTTGGAAAGAGAACGTTCTGGTTTTTGTGTGCATGAAACGCGGGAACTCTGCATCGGAACTCATGGGTTGGAATGGGTCATTTTATCATAGCCTGACTGGAACAAGGACTGTGTGAAAGCAGAGTGTGTTTGAGGGAGCGATGTTTTAGGGGGGGAGGGTGGGGGGTAATGTGGGAGTGGCACTGAAGTGGAAAGAGGAAGGGCAGGACTTAGCCTCCACATGCACACACTGCCATACGCAATGGAAAGGATAGACTTGACCTGACAGAGAGGACAGGACGGCATGGCAGGCAGAAGGGAGAACAGTGCTTGGTACTGACCCATGTGATCTCCTTAGGTGCTGTTGACTGTAGCCAGGGCCTGACAGCTCCCTGGACACTGTCTGCAGAAAGGCCACTTCAGGAGGAACTCACTCACTCAGTTGTGATGTCTCCCTCATCCTCAAGAGACAAACTGTGATCTTGTCAGTGTCATGCCAGAACAATCCTCTGACAGTTCATGTCATTGTCAGCAGGAACCTCCCCCCCCCACACCCCCCTCTCTGTCATTGTTTTTGTCGTCTTTTCTTGTCTTGTTTTCCTGTGTATCAGGATGAATGCCAGCTGGCTGCTAGGCAGCTCTTTGGATGGATGAATCTGGAGACTGTTGAGAAATTGTTGAGGTGTAACAAGTGATTGTGACATTTTACCTTGTGAGCGTGAGTTACGATAGCACATGATCCCCCAGTATGGTTTGGAAACAATGCCATGTTTGAAGTGGATTCCTGTCATGAACTCTGGACTAGCAGTCCTCGGGCTGTGCGTTCTGCTCACTTCTGTCTTCATCCTTTTCATTATTTGGACAGTGTACATACTACAGACGTGATCAATCATGCTTTTATTTTTTCTGTAAACATTTCTCCTGTAATTAACTATAAGGTGGTTGTTAAACAATTTTATATTCAGACTTGCTAGCTGTAGCTACTGTTTTGAGTCTTCATTGTTGTGCTGCCTTGGAGTAGAATTTCACCATCATGCCAGCATTTTCTGAGGACATGTTTGTGGAGTGCACTTGAATTAGGTAGGCGGTGAGTGGGCATGTGACAGTTGGAATAAACTGAGTCCTTTAGAAATATCAGTGCAAGTTTGTTTGATTGAATGGGGAGCATGCTAGTAGCATTGTCAGGGGTGTCGTGAGGGAATGGAGTAATGTGTTGTTTTATATGCTTCTGAGTAAATGGATATGAAGGTGATAGATAATTTCTTCAGTTGAGAAGGTTATCCAAGACATTTAGGCAAGTGATGTAATCAGAGTTGAAAGTCCTATCCATACTGCCAATAACATGATGCTTATTCCCACAACCCGTGCCAGGTTTCGTCTCTGACTTGGCATAGTGCTATAACGCAAGATTGTTTACATATTTTAATTATCTTAGAATCTTAAGTGTTTTGTTGGTATCTGTAAGTTTAAAAGATGATTCCAAGTTTTGTGCAAATAAGACTGGTGACACATGGATCAGGTAACATGCAGGCGAATCATGTAAAACATTTCCAGCAAATATGTTTTTTTAGTTGTTTGTGACGATCAAAGGAAGTGCATTCTTTTACCACTTTGAGTAAGGTGATATTGTTTGTGATGATCAAAGGAAGCGCATTCTTTTATCACTTTTGAGTAAGGTGGCATACCTTATCAGACATTAAGTCTTTAGGTTTACAGACATTGCACTAATTGCAATGAGGTTTGAACAAAGTATTGTCTGCTGAAAATCCTGGATGTTCTTGACTATGCCTTCCTTTTGTTTTCGATATGGAGAATTTTGGAGTGGTCAGTGGGGAGAGTTTTGGTAGACTGAATTGGCAGCAGTGTTTATCATCAGCCTAGTTTGAACAGTTGGCTTGTTGGACAGGGAGGTGCAGTAGTAATCAGTGTGTAGGGATGGAACATGTTGGACAGGGAGGTGCAGTAGTAATCAGTGTGTAGGGATGGAACATGTTGGACAGGGAGGTGCAGTTGTAATCAGTGTGTAGGGATGGAACATGTTGGACATGGAGGTGCAGTTGTAATCAGTGTGTAGGGATGGAACATGTTGGACAGGGAGGTGCAGTAGTAATCAGTGTGTAGGGATGGAACATGTTGGACAGGGAGGTGCAGTAGTAATCAGTGTGTAGGGATGGAACATGTTGGACAGGGAGATGCAGTAGTAATCAGTGTGTAGGGATGGAACATGTTGGACAGGGAGATGCAGTTGTAATCAGTGTGTAGGGATGGAACATGTTGGACAGGGAGGTGCAGTAGTAATCAGTGTGTAGGGATGGAACATGTTGGACAGGGAGGTGCAGTAGTAATCAGTGTGTAGGGATGGAACATGTTGGACAGGGAGATGCAGTTGTAATCAGTGTGTAGGGATGGAACATGTTGGACAGGGAGGTGCAGTAGTAATCAGTGTGTAGGGATGGAACATGTTGGACAGGGAGATGCAGTTGTAATCAGTGTGTAGGGATGGAACGTGTTGGACAGACTGTTGAACAGGAGTAGAACAGTAGAAATAGACTGGTCATGTCAGCGTTCTGTGTGTGGGAGGTTTCTAATCTAAAACTAGAAACAAGATGGGTGGGGTGTGGATTGGTAGAGATGGCAGTTGTGGTCGGACCATTTTATCTTCATCTCCTCTTCTCATTGACTGTAAAAAGCCTGGATTAATGGAGGGTAGTTTTAATCTACCCATTGCATTTCAAAGAGGAAGGTACATCTTCTTGTCTTTTCGTCTTTTCCATTTTCTTCAGATTATCAAAAATTATTGTGTGTTTCTGCAGCGTATGAGTTACAGCATATGAATGGTGTACCAAACTGGTATGTGAATAGATGACATGTAATCATGTTTTTACAATACTCTTGATTCTTGGTATGTTTTGGAGATTCCCGTTGGTTATTCTGTTCATTTGTCATTGATTCATAATCATGGTGAGGATCAAAGAAGGTAACTCATTGCTCTAATCACAGATCTGCCTACTGCATGCATGAACCTATGAAAACAAATGTTGCATATGAAAATTGTTAAGGTGAATTGCTGGAGTTCTGGATAAGCAGATGGCAAATGTCTCCAGTTACAGTTTTATTCATTTGAACATATATTCGTGATTCCACTGAAGCAGTTTTTATGTTGTCAACTGATCTTTTTGTTTTGTTTTTGTTGCAGTATTTATGTGTACATGAAGTAAACTTGCGAGAATTGACATTCTGTGTTGAGCATAGCTTTTCAATGATCTTGTGTTTGTACATTTTAAACATTCACCAGGTTGACAGACGTGACTGGTTTGCTCCACGGTTGCAACATCACACACTATCACCACTGCCGGACACACGCATTCAACACCTCACAAACATGTCTCACACCAAATTAATGGTGTCCTCTTTCTCTGAACCCCCTCACTGGGAATAGTTGTGTTGACCAGGAGGAGACAAAGCTGGAAAGAAAGTAATTTCCAGTTGGATGAGTAAAGATGTGTCAGTCCTCATGCCAGTCATGAATAGTTCTTCATTTGTGAGCTGCAACTCCGAAGTTCACTGGTATGCACAAGTAGGCTTTAAAAATGTGTCTGAGCATTTTGTACCCCCGCCATATGGGCAGACCTACTCCCTTTTGGGGGGTGTCATGAACAGTTAACATTGTTAAACCACCATGTACGACCCTCCTTCTACCTCCCATCACCACATTCCCCTCCTCACTCTGATGTCTATTTGCTATCTGAATGGCCCAGCCTATTGCTTTTCTCATTGGAAATGCTGTATTCTTCCGTCTTCATACACCTCCTCAACATTCTGCCATCACAGACACAAAGGTTCTTCCATTTGAATGCCAACACCTGCAATCCAGTCTTGCAACAGATCTTGGAAGGCCAGGCACTTACATCAGTTTCTTAACGAGTGCTCACACAATTACCTGTGATGCTTCCATAAACTCAACACTCATACACACATACAGTGCACATCTGTATGCACGTGCACACACAGCCCTCCAACACCCCTAATAAGTGAAATAAAACTAAATCCAGAAAAAAAAATCACCAAAAGTAGTGAGGCCAATGAAGGAGGTATATCTTTCACAACTATCAAAATCTGAGAAAAAAGGCTATCAACACAGGAGAGAGAGAGAGAGAATGGGACAAAGTAAGAGAACATTGTTGGACTTCAGTTTCTGGGACCCAGTCTGGATCACATGAGTTAGGTTAATCGCAACTAATGGATATCTTAAATTTATACTTAGTCACAGTCTTTTGGTCTTCCTCTCTCAGTTCTTGTGATCAAAAGTTGATTACAAAGAAATAACAAGCAGAAAATCTTGTCCTGTTTAGCATCTACTTTTGAAAAGCGCATAACAAGCAGTTCATGAAATAAACACACACATAAAAAACTAGCAGACTTAGTTGTATTCTCCAACTGACTTGAAATGTCATTGATAAGGCAGTTAAAAAAAAAAAAAAGTCCATAGCAAGACAGTAAAAAAAGGAAAGAAAATCAAATTGAAAATAATTTTAAGGGCAAATGTAAAATATACATTCTACTAACCTCTCTAGATTATATGAAAAAAAAGTTGCCTCAACTTTATAAACAGATTAGATTCAGATATGACCTTTCTCCAAAATGCAAAACACTGCAATTGCTTGGGGGAACTTGAAGGTGAAAAATCGGAGCCAGGTGAAAAATGTCTGTGTTGTAAGGTCGATCTGAACATCCCCAACCCGTGGTTTCAGGTTTTGCAAACTATCTTTACACATCACACATCACATACATGTACATGTACATAAACATATACATCATCCCCTCCATTCCCATTTCAGTTCAGTTCAGTACCTCAAGGAGGCTACAGTGTGTTTGGAAAAATCCATATTATATATGCTTCACCACATCTGCTAAACAGATGCCTGAACAGCAGAATAACTCAACGTACTCAGGGCTTGTGGGGAAAAAGGATAAATAAGTGAAGAAATGAATGATGATAATGATAATAAAGGTAAGTACACGAAAATACAGTGCAAGGAAAGATAAGTAGAAGACCATGACATGAAAGAAAATGGGCCATGCGCAGTGAAACCCTGTCGTACACACTCACATATGCACATTCACTGACCCAGTGAAACCCTATCGTACACACACACATGCACATTCACTGACCCAGTGAAACCCTATCGTACACACTCACACATGCACATTCACTGACCCAGTGAAACCCTATCGTACACACTCACACATGCACATTCACTGACCCAGTGAAACCCTATCGTACACACACACATGCACATTCACTGACCCAGTGAAACCCTGTCGTACACACTCACACATGCACATTCACTGACCCAGTGAAACCCTATCGTACACAATCACACATTCACTGACCCAAGTATGAAAGAGCATACTCACAAACAAGCACACACACACACACACACAGGCACAGCATATGCAATAATTTGCAGTCTCACAGACACAAGCTACAAGCAAACATGCAGGTCCAACACCACACAAAAAAGCATGAGTCTCAACACTTAAACTCACACACACGTCCACCACCTGTGTCTCTTGTGTCTCTGTCCCTTCCAAACACCACCTGTGTCTTGTCCCATCCAAACACCACCTGTGTCTTGTCCCATCCAAACACCACCTGTGTCTCTGTCCCATCCAAACACCACCTGTCTCTGTCCCATCCAAACACCACCTGTGTCTTGTCCCATCCAAACACCACATGTGTCTCTGTCCCATCCAAACACCACCTGTCTTGTCCCTTCCAAACACCACCTGTGTCTTGTCCCTTCCAAACATCACCTGTCTCTGTCCCATCCAAACACCACCTGTGTCTTGTCCCATCCAAACACCACATGTGTCTCTGTCCCATCCAAACACCACCTGTCTTGTCCCTTCCAAACACCACCTGTGTCTTGTCCCTTCCAAACATCCACCTGTCTCTGTCCCATCCAAACACCACATGTGTCTTGTCCCTTCCAAACACCACCTGGTCTCTGTCCCATCCAACACCCACTGAGCTCTGTCCCATCCAAACACCACCTGTCTTGTCCCATCCAAACACCATCCAAACACCACCTGTCTTGTCCCATCCAAACACCACCTGTGTCTTGTCCCTTCCAAACATCACCTGTCTTGTCCCATCCAAACACCACCTGTCTTGTCCCATCCAAACACCACCTGTGTCTCTGTCCCATCCAAACACCACCTGTCTTGTCCCATCCAAACACCACCTGTCTCTGTCCCATCCAAACACCACCTGTCTTGTCCCATCCAAACACCACCTGTGTCTTGTCCCATCCAAACACCACCTGTCTTGTCCCATCCAAACACCACCTGTGTCTTGTCCCATCCAAACACCACCTGTGTCTTGTCCCATCCAAACACCACCTGTCTCTGTCCCATCCAAACACCACCTGTCTTGTCCCATCCAAACACCACATATGTCTCTGTCCCATCCAAACACCACATATGTCTCTGTCCCATCCAAACACCACCTGTCTTGTCCCATCCAAACACCACCTGTCTTGTCCCATCCAAACACCACCTGTGTCTCTGTCCCATCCAAACACCACCTGTCTCTGTCCCATCCAAACACCACCTGTCTTGTCCCATCCAAACACCACCTGTCTCTGTCCCATCCAAACACCAACTGTCTTGTCCCATCCAAACACCACATATGTCTCTGTCCCATCCAAACACCACCTGTCTTGTCCCATCCAAACACCACCTGTGTCTCTGTCCCATCCAAACACCACCTGTCTTGTCCCATCCAAACACCACCTGTCTTGTCCCATCCAAACACCACCTGTCTTGTCCCATCCAAACACCACCTGTGTCTTGTCCCATCCAAACATCACCTGTCTTGTCCCATCCAAACACCACCTGTCTTGTCCCATCCAAACACCACCTGTGTCTCTGTCCCATCCAAACACCACCTGTCTTGTCCCATCCAAACACCACCTGTCTCTGTCCCATCCAAACACCACCTGTCTTGTCCCATCCAAACACCACCTGTGTCTTGTCCCATCCAAACATCACCTGTCTTGTCCCATCCAAACACCACCTGTGTCTTGTCCCATCCAAACACCACCTGTGTCTTGTCCCATCCAAACACCACCTGTCTCTGTCCCATCCAAACACCACCTGTCTTGTCCCATCCAAACACCACATATGTCTCTGTCCCATCCAAACACCACATATGTCTCTGTCCCATCCAAACACCACCTGTCTTGTCCCATCCAAACACCACATATGTCTCTGTCCCATCCAAACACCACCTGTGTCTCTGTCCCATCCAAACACCACCTGTCTCTGTCCCATCCAAACACCACCTGTCTTGTCCCATCCAAACACCACCTGTCTCTGTCCCATCCAAACACCACCTGTCTTGTCCCATCCAAACACCACCTGTGTCTCTGTCCCATCCAAACACCACCTGTGTCTCTGTCCCATCCAAACACCACCTGTGTCTCTGTCCCATCCAAACACCACCTGTGTCTCTGTCCCATCCAAACACCACCTGTCTTGTCCCATCCAAACACCAGCTGCGGTTAGTGAGGTGACTTCTATAACGCTTTGCATACTCACAAGAGTCTATAAAAATAGCATGGGTGCCCACACATCCAAGATAAACAGTACACAGTTTGTATGGATTCTTTGTGAGTATGGGTGTTTACATGATGTACTGGAGCGTTTATTGTTTACTTACTTCTTTGTCTAAGTTAAGAAACGGGCAAATTGTGGATACGTAACTGACAGAATGCTTTATTGACAAAGTGATAAAATTTTGTGGAAGTAGCATTAGAGAGACAGTGATGAGAATTACTGGGCAATAACCATGAGTGTGGGTGATTTTTCATCCACTGCGTACGGATAAAAAAAGACATGTGGCCTAAGAAAAGCTTTCCATTTGCGAGCAGACTCGCGTGCCAGTGGTGTCAGAGCGAACGCCGAGGGCGATGGGTTCTTTCTTCTTTCCGTTACACGACCAGCATCCACTTGCCGACGACTCTGTCGTGGTTCATGCATGCTGGGTATTTTCGTGTACCCATAACCCACCGAACACTGGCATAGATTACAGGATCTTTAACGTGCGTATTTGATCTTCTGCGTGCGTATACACACGAAGGGGGTTTAGGCACTAGCAGGTCTGCACGTATGTTGACCTGGGAGATCGGAAAAATCTCCACCCTTTACCCACTAGGCGCCATTACCGTGATTCGAACCCGGGACCCTCAGATTGAGGGTCCAACGCTTAAACCACTCGGCTATTGCGCCCGTCAACAGTTCATGCACAAAGAAATGAATGTGAGACGGCAAGTAGATTTTATCCTCAACTCGTCCCGGCAAAGTTGCTGTGAAGAAGGCGAGAACTACACCGCCGCTGGGTGGATAATTTGAACGCACCATTTCTAGCGCGTCTCGCGAGAACTTCACACAGCGTGAAGAACGTGTGCCTCTGTTGTTAATTCCATGAATGTCCGTTTAAGTGCTGGTAGATTGGGTGATGGAAGGCTGACGAAGATGCTCAAGTTTTTTTGGGGGGAAGTATGGGGGTGGGGGTAATAGATTTAATTACTGGGTCACGGGACAGACACTAAAACAGACCAGTGAATCGATGGTGCATCAGTTACAGGCAGTATATTAATCACTTACAGGGCACATGATGAAAATGATAAACACAAGAGAAATAATAGCTAAACCCGGAAAATACTTTGACGTAACGGTCAGTGCACCTCGGTACATCCGCCTGCCTGCCAAGTGTACTGCAAGCTAAAGTTCGAATCCCTCCTGTCTACCTATCAGTCTGCCTGCCTGTATGTGATTGTGTGTTGATCAGTTTGTTTGCACGTGCGTTGATTTGTCAGATGAAATCGGCTTTGGCTTTGCTGGGTCTGCTACAACCAAAAGAAAGTCTTGTCTCAGAAAGCTCAGTATGTGAGTGGAGGCTTAGGTTGTTGGGTAGTAGCATGGGGCAAAAACACTAAGGCAGTTGGTGCTGGGTAGCAGCATGGGGCAAAAACACTCAGGCAGTTGGAAGTGGGCCTAAACTATTGAGGTCTGACAAGGCTGCACAAATGACGGATACACACCTTGCGGATATGAATAACCGAAACGAACACACACACACACACACGCGCGCGCGCGCGCGCGCAGAGTCCCCGCTGCCACGCCCCTCAGGTCCCC
Organism: Babylonia areolata; assembly: GCF_041734735.1. Lineage (NCBI taxonomy): Eukaryota > Metazoa > Mollusca > Gastropoda > Neogastropoda > Buccinidae > Babylonia > Babylonia areolata. The sequence goes on from NC_134898.1 coordinate 52,506,158, forward strand.
CCCTCTATTCTCCTCTCTCTCTACTGACTTCCATCGCTTTCTCAGTGGTCTGTGTATGCATACTGAGTAGGGCGTCCACATGGGTGCATGTGTGCGTGCATGCGTGCGCATAATGTGTGTGTGTGTGTGTGACTGTCACACACACACACACACACACACACACACACACACACTTAGTTGAGTGGAAGAAAATCCACATCCAACACAATTCACAGATTCATAGAAATATCATACCCACGCACACACAAAAACATAAGAAACTGGTATCAGTATCAGTAGCTGAAGGAGGCGTCACTACGTTCGGACAAATCCATATACGCTACACCACATCTGCTAAGCAGATGCCTGACCAGCAGCGTAACCCAACGCGCTTAGTCAGGCCTTGAGAAAAAAAAAACACATAAAAATAAACATAAAAATAAAATAAGAAAACAATTTTAAAAAAGAATTATAAAGAAAGAAAAGAAGAAGAAGAAGAAAAGATTTTTTAAAACAAACAAACAAACAAACAAAAAAACCAACAACAAACAACAATAACGATAACGATAATTAATAAACAATTAAATGTCAAACATACAGACACCCCCCTGTCCGCCCCACCTCTAACCCCGCCCCCGCCACACACACACACACACACACACACACACACACACATAACAGATATGCAAAAAAAACATGCAGTTTCACAGATATGAAAGCACAAACAAAAGTGCACGGGCCCAAATACACATAAACGCACACGAGCCCCGACACACACACACACACACACACACACACACACACACACACACACACACCACACTGACACCATCTCCCAACTTACCCTGTACCCTCGACCTTCCCCCCACACACATTCCTAGGCTACGTATCGCAGCATTAAACATTCTACAAAGAGCACTTAAAACAACATTTAAAAAAAAAATCAAATCAAATTTTAAAAAAGACAAACATACATAAAACTTTCACAGAACAGAAACGTAAAGTAGATAAATTAAAACATTCCCTGATCATCTGTTTATGCATGCAAGACTGCAATTGTGTGTGTGTGTGTGTGTGTGTGTGTGTGTGTGTGTGTGTGTGTGTGTGTGTGTGTGTGTGTGTGTGTGTGTGTGTGTGTGATCATTAGCATGTACAACATCAAATGAATGAGACGTATGTGTACAAAAGTGTGGCACACACATTTCCAGTCTCCTCCAAAAGGGAGTAAACTGCTGCATAAGGAGGCTTTCTCGTTAGCCTCCCCTACATTGCACTTCGTTTGGAGGGCAGGAAACAGCGAGCGTGAAGGTGGAATCTAGGTCAGGAAGGGTGTTGATCACCCACTGGACTAAATAGCTACTCTGGTCTGAAATGGCTCAGCTATGTGTGACTTGTGGAACACAGCAGTAAGCAGTCCTGCCAGCACTTCCTGAAGATAGCCATCAGCCTGCTGTGAGGGGATAAACTGGCAAAGGTGGCTGCCGCACACAGTGTGACCGACAGCATGTAGTGTTCCGGTCTTGTGCTTATCGCTTAATTCATTTATATGTGTTTTTTCTTCTTTTTTGTGTTTTTTTCTCCTTTTAACTGCATAATAACAATGTGATCAACGGTTATGGGTGACACGCCTCCCGTAGGCTCCAGCCCTGCTGGAACTACTGTATCCATGTTTCCCCGCCCAATCCTACAAAACACTGCTGACCCTCTAAAAAAACAAAAACAAAAAAAAAAAAACTCCACTGCATCAGACAAGAGCTGCATACATGGCGCCAGTGCTTAATTTTCCGACTCTGCCACTAATTCACAATTGCCTCCAGATGTGTCGGTTCTTGTAGAAACTAGAGACTTCAATGACTACACCATTCATACAGATGAAACCAATGTCCAGGATCCTAGTATAGCTAAAACTGTTGTTAACTTCAATGACTACACCATTCATACAGATGAAACCAATGTTCAGGATCCTAGTATAGCTAAAACTGTTGTTAACTTCAATGACTACACCATTCACACAGATGAAACCAATGTTCAGGATCCTAGTATAGCTAAAACTGTTGTTAGGGTTTCAGTGCATGGCAGACAAGTGACGGTCTTCACGTTATATGTCAGAACAAAGGATGATGAGACAGGGACTATACTTACACAAGGACCAGTTTGTCCCACTTTTGGTGTCTCGTTAATAAATCAGATTCTCCCGGTGGTGACAGAAATCATGGACAGCAAGAACAGAATGGAAACCATACCGGAGAGTCTTGAACAACTGACCAGTTTACCATTCTCAGACTTATTAGAATTTGCTTCAACAACCAACCCAAACCATGAAACCCAAGCTGACCTGACCGACAACAGCATCAAGAGAGCGTACAGACGTCGTTCATCTAACAGATTTGTTCGACGTCCCACAAAAACATCTACATCCCCCAAAGTGACCAGGTCACCCTCAAAGAAAACATTGCATACAACGCATCCCTAATCGAAGAGGCAGGCTCTTTTATCCAATCAGAAATGATGGACACAAAAGAACAAATGAAAAAGGAAATAAAACAATATGTCAGTGAAAAATATGATCACTTAGAAATGAAGTGTTCCAAGTTATTGTCCCAAATCCAGAAACTGGAATCGGAGAACCAAAAAATGAAATGTGAAATAGGTGACCAGAGGAGAATGATATCAGACTTAAGGAAACAGCTTGCTGTGTCAGCATGCTGTGAGTTTCCCCCATTACAGAGCACAGCTGTGTCAGCATGCTGTGAGTTTCCTCTATTACAGAGCACAGCTGTGTCAGCATGCTGTGAGTTTCCTCTATTACAGAGCACAGCTGTGTCAGCATGCTGTGAGTTTCCTCTATTACAGAGCACAGCTGTGAAATCTTTGACACATCCTTCTTCTCTCTCATCCTCCTCCATGCTGTCCTCTAAGGTGTCAAATACTTCCTCCAGGGATGCTAACAAAGCCCACCCACACCCTGTGCCAGGCAGTGGACCAGCAAAGCCCCCCTCCCCCCTCCAGGCTGGCAGTGCTGATCAGTGCTGCTCTCCTCCACCCCCACTCCCTTATGGTCAGCTAATAAAGACCCCCCCCTGCCCCCCCCCACTCCACCAAATCAAGCAGTTCCTTGTTGTCTTCCCTCCCCAGCAGTGCAGCTAGGTGTCCCCTCCTTTCCACCAAGCCATCTCCAACAGCCCTCCTGCTGTTACCAGAGGTCAACCCGTCTCCCTCCCATGCAGTACTCAGTGACCAGTGCAGCCCACTCCACAGCCACCAGTGTCATCAGCACCCCCTCCTGGCCCTGTGTGCCCCATCCCTGTGCACAACCCCTTCAGCCCCCTGGACCCCACCACAGAACACAGGGCGATCCCTGTAATTATCTCAAGTGGTCCCCAGAGTGGCGAACCTGCAGTGTCATCAGCAAACAGTCTACTCCAGACCAGAATCCAAGACTGACTATCTCATCATCAGAGACTTCAGCTCAAGGCAATTGAAGCCAGAGAAAATGAACACTGGTCAGTTCTGTTACATTCAGAAACTAGTCTTCCCTGATTTGACCACAACAGATCTACCTACCCCCCCCCCCCCCACCCCCCCTCCCATTAACTCCAGTGATGATCGGGTTAATAAGCTTGGATTTGGACGTGTGCAGTGTCGCCATTTTTTCTTTTTTTTTTTCTTTTTCACTTCTACTTGAATGTGCCTTGACTCAAAACTTCGTAATTGTGACTATTCCGACCAACTTCAAAGACCGGGTTCAGTTTTGGATACGCACAAGTGTTGTGTTGACAATAGTTTATCCCTTCTTCTTGAGTGTGTGCCTTGATCCTAGCCGACGTGTTAGTGTCTGTACATACGCCCACCACATAACTGTTGGAGACAGAACCCACTAACTGCTGTTTAATTTCAAATATTTTCTTCTTCTTCTTATTTTATCTTATTTTACTTTATCTTTATTTTTACTGTTTTCTTTATGTCTGTGTTATAGTGTGCCAGCAGTGTCACCCCCACCACCCACACTCTGTCCCCCTTCCCTCCCCATCCTTTCACCCCCCCCCCCCCTCCTTCTTATCTCCCTTCCTGCTCCATCCAAATTCCAGTCTTTGAGGTTGCACAACACCTCACACCCTCCCTCCTTCCACCCCCCTCCTCACCCCACTCCCTAGTCGGCGCCTTTGGTCCGTGACACCGCGTCACCGATCCCAGCTGTAGGAACACGTGCGGTTGTGTGAGGTCTGCGGCAATCTCCGTGCTGAACTAGATGTCGGCATGTTTGAAACAGACGAGTGTCGGCATGTCGGAACATCCCGTGTGGCGGCCTGTCTTTCAAGTCATTCCCCATCTCCCCTTTCACAAACACAGCTGAGGTAGATGGCCAGACTTCGGAATGTAAGCTTGGAAGAATTTATGCTATTGTGAACTTTGATCGTGCTGTGTATAGCCAAGTGGGTAGAATTGTAGCAAATCAGATCAATCTGTTGAATTGGACGAATTGGGATCAAGCAGTGAATCTGTCAGTCATTCACATAGCGTCACTAAGACAAGCAAAGATTGGTTATTTCAGTTCAACTAGTCGGGGGAGTGAGTGTTGCAGCTTGCATTAGTATGCATAGTATGTTGGGGGAAGGGATAAAACGAGTCAACACACCCAGTTCTTAGCTGTCTCCCAGACTGTGTTTGGTCTTTCACACATGCATTACCAAGTGTAGTCTTTCCATGTAATATGTATACATGTGCTTTACTATTCACTTGTGCCGACATGTTGTGCTAATGACATTTTATTTGTGTCATTCCAGGCACTGTCTTCTCTTTTAAATATCTTCTCTTAGGTCTTCTCTTTTTATGATCTCTTATTATTTCTTCTTCTTAGTTCTTCTCTACATAACTATTGTAAATAAAACAATAGAAAAACCCATTTGTGACTGGCCTCTATATGTTCCTGGCCTGTGCGCAGGAATTCTTGTCTATCCTTTTAATACAGTAAATCAGTATTTAGTTAAGTCTTTTGTGCCGTACCCTTGAATAACCACTCGGTACACGGCTACATAGTATTTTTTAACATACACAATGTATTATTATTACACTTTCTCACTTTTAAAAGAAAAGACTGATGGTGAGAAAAGAGAAAACGGTCTGCAGGGAACGCAATGGAGCAGGCAGGAAAATGGGGGATAGCTAGTTCTGAAAGTGCAATGACAGGGAATCATTGCAAACGGAGAGAGGCAGGAGATAAGATAAATACATTGATACAAAAAACAAAGAAACAAACAAGCAAAAGAATAAATGAAATCATGAATCGAGGAGGGAGCAACAGCTGTTTGGGAAGCAGACGGAAGACATTTGATTAATGATAACCATTGGAGAAAAAGGAGAACAGAGGGCTCTGGAAACGGTGGGAAACGGAACGGGTACGGGCAGGAGTGGATGGGGAAAGAATTGAAAGAGAATGGATTCCTTGTCGGTAAAACACTGGATCCATGGACTATGAGGGCAGTGCATGGAACAGGAAGTGGATTGGGGTGGTGCAGGGAGGTAACCACTTGACGAAGAGTGAGGGTGGAAAGGCAGTGTTGACAACAAGAGAAGGGAACGAAGTGGGACACGGTTTATTCCATTGTGACGGTGCAGGGGGTCCCAGGGGTGTGGGTTTTGATTTTGATTTTGATTTAAAAAAAAATTAAATTAACCTATACAATAAAAGAAATCAAAATAATGTTGCTGTTCATCCAGCCGACCACAAGGGGCCATGAACCCAGCTGTGGGAAAGAAGGAACATGGATGGGAAGGGATGGGGAAATAAGGTCATAAGGAAAATGATGGGAATTGTACAAGGTTGATATTAAGAGCTGGAAACAGGTACAAAAAGAACCAAAGGAACATGTGGTGATGATTATTGGGAGAAAGAAGCCATAGAATTGGAAGGAGGGGGGGGGGGGGGGGGGGGGGGGGGGGGACTGAGGAAGAATGAAAACAGACGGGAATGTGAAAGGAACTGCAAAACAGAAATGGAGGTGGAAGGGGTGGATGTAATTGTTGGTGCAGCAAAATGGAATGGCAGTAAGAATGAAATGGGTGTGAATTAACATTGGTAGGAATGGGAACAACAGAGACACAGAGAGGGAAAAGACGAAGGAATATGAATGGGGAGTGAATGAGAACAAACTGGGTGGAATAATGCTGAAATGGAAATATGAAGGGGAGTGGATGAGAACAAACTGGGTGGAATAATGCTGAAATGGAAATATGAAGGGGAGTGAATGAGAACAAACTGGGTGGAATAATGCTGAAATGGAAATATGAAGGGGAGTGGAAAATGCTCAGAGATGGGGAGGAGGGGGGAGACAAGAAAGAATGACATGTGGAATCTGTGGCAATGGTCTAATGCTGCCCGGAGTGTGTGAGTTGGAGCTGTGGAATCGGTGGCAATGGTCTAATGCTGCCCGGAGTGTGTGAGTTGGAGCTGTGGAATCGGTGGCAATGGTCTAATGCTGCCCGGAGTGTGTGAGTTGGAGCTGTGGAATCGGTGGCAATGGTCTAATGCTGCCCGGAGTGTGTGAGTTGGAGCTGTGGAATCGGTGGCAATGGTCTAATGCTGCCCGGAGTGTGTGAGTTGGAGCTGTGGAATCGGTGGCAATGGTCTAATGCTGCCCGGAGTGTGTGAGTTGGAGCTGTGGAATCGGTGGCAATGGTCTAATGCTGCCCGGAGTGTGTGAGTTGGAGCTGTGGAATCGGTGGCAATGGTCTATTGCTGCCCGGAGTGTGTGAGTTGGAGCTGTGGAATCGGTGGCATTGGTCTAATGCTGCCCGGAGTGTGTGAGTTGGAGCTGTGGAATCGGTGGCATTGGTCTAATGCTGCCCGGAGTGTGTGAGTTGGAGCTGTGGAATCGGTGGCAATGGTCTAATGCTGCCCGGAGTGTGTGAGTTGGAGCTGTGGAATTGGTGGCATTGGTCTAATGCTGCCCGGAGTGTGTGAGTTGGAGCTGTGGAATCTGTGGCAATGGTCTAATGCTGCCTGGTGTCTGTGAGTTGGAGCTGTGGAATCGGTGGCAATGGTCTAATGCTGCCCGGAGTGTGTGAGTTGGAGCTGTGGAATCGGTGGCATTGGTCTAATGCTGCCCGGAGTGTGTGAGTTGGAGCTGTGGAATCGGTGGCAATGGTCTAATGCTGCCCAGAGTGTGTGAGTTGGAGCTGTGGAATCGGTGGCAATGGTCTAATGCTGCCCGGAGTGTGTGAGTTGGAGCTGTGGAATCGGTGGCAATGGTCTAATGCTGCCCGGAGTGTGTGAGTTGGAGCTGTGGAATCGGTGGCATTGGTCTAATGCTGCCCGGAGTGTGTGAGTTGGAGCTGTGGAATCGGTGGCATTGGTCTAATGCTGCCCGGAGTGTGTGAGTTGGAGCTGTGGAATCGGTGGCAATGGTCTAATGCTGCCCGGAGTGTGTGAGTTGGAGCTGTGGAATCGGTGGCAATGGTCTAATGCTGCCCGGAGTGTGTGAGTTGGAGTGAAGGCGAGTGGCAATGGTCTAATGCTGCCCGGAGTGTGTGAGTTGGAGTGAAGGCGAGTGGAAATGGTCTAATGCTGCCCGGAGTGTGTGAGTTGGAGCTGTGGAATCGGTGGCAATGGTCTAATGCTGCCCGGAGTGTGTGAGTTGGAGTGAAGGCGAGTGGCAATGGTCTAATGCTGCCCGGAGTGTGTGAGTTGGAGTGAAGGCGAGTGGCAATGGTCTAATGCTGCCCGGAGTGTGTGAGTTGGAGTGAAGGCGAGTGGAAATGGTCTAATGCTGCCCGGAGTGTGTGAGTTGGAGTGAAGGCGAGTGGCAATGGTCTAATGCTGCCCGGAGTGTGTGAGTTGGAGTGAAGGCGAGTGGCAATGGTCTAATGCTGCCCGGAGTGTGTGAGTTGGAGCTGTGGAATCGGTGGCAATGGTCTAATGCTGCCCGGAGTGTGTGAGTTGGAGCTGCCCAGAGTGTGTGAGTTGGAGTGAAGGCGAGTGGCAATGGTCTAATGCTGCCCGGAGTGTGTGAGTTGGAGTGAAGGCGAGTGGAAATGGTCTATTGCTGCCCGGAGTGTGTGAGTTGGAGTGAAGGCGAGTGGCAATGGTCTAATGCTGCCCGGAGTGTGTGAGTTGGAGTGAAGGCGAGTGGAAATGGTCTAATGCTGCCCGGAGTGTGTGAGTTGGAGTGAAGGCGAGTGGAAATGGTCTAATGCTGCCCGGAGTGTGTGAGTTGGAGCTGCCCGGAGTGTGTGAGTTGGAGTGAAGGCGAGTGGAAATGGTCTAATGCTGCCCGGAGTGTGTGAGTTGGAGCTGCCCGGAGTGTGTGAGTTGGAGTGAAGGCGAGTGGCAATGGTCTAATGCTGCCCGGAGTGTGTGAGTTGGAGTGAAGGCGAGTGGAAATGGTCTAATGCTGCCCGGAGTGTGTGAGTTGGAGTGAAGGCGAGTGGAAATGGTCTATTGCTGCCCGGAGTGTGTGAGTTGGAGTGAAGGCGAGTGGAAATGGTCTAATGCTGCCCGGAGTGTGTGAGTTGGAGCTGCCCGGAGTGTGTGAGTTGGAGTGAAGGCGAGTGGCAATGGTCTAATGCTGCCCGGAGTGTGTGAGTTGGAGTGAAGGCGAGTGGAAATGGTCTAATGCTGCCCGGAGTGTGTGAGTTGGAGTGAAGGCGAGTGGAAATGGTCTAATGCTGCCCGGAGTGTGTGAGTTGGAGTGAAGGCGAGTGGCAATGGTCTAATGCTGCCCGGAGTGTGTGAGTTGGAGTGAAGGCGAGTGGAAATGGTCTAATGCTGCCCGGAGTGTGTGAGTTGGAGTGAAGGCGAGTGGAAATGGTCTAATGCTGCCCGGAGTGTGTGAGTTGGAGTGAAGGCGAGTGGCAATGGTCTATTGCTGCCCGGAGTGTGTGAGTTGGAGTGAAGGCGAGTGGCAATGGTCTATTGCTGCCTGGAGTGTGTGAGTTGGAGTGAAGGCGAGTGGAAATGGTCTAATGCTGCCCGGAGTGTGTGAGTTGGAGCTGCCCGGAGTGTGTGAGTTGGAGTGAAGGCGAGTGGCAATGGTCTATTGCTGCCCGGAGTGTGTGAGTTGGAGCTGCCCGGAGTGTGTGAGTTGGAGTGAAGGCGAGTGGAAATGGTCTAATGCTGCCCGGAGTGTGTGAGTTGGAGCTGCCCGGAGTGTGTGAGTTGGAGTGAAGGCGAGTGGCAATGGTCTATTGCTGCCCGGAGTGTGTGAGTTGGAGCTGCCCGGAGTGTGTGAGTTGGAGTGAAGGCGAGTGGCAATGGTCTAATGCTGCCCGGAGTGTGTGAGTTGGAGCTGCCCGGAGTGTGTGAGTTGGAGTGAAGGCGAGTGGCAATGGTCTATTGCTGCCCGGAGTGTGTGAGTTGGAGTGAAGGCGAGTGGCAATGGTCTATTGCTGCCCGGAGTGTGTGAGTTGGAGTGAAGGCGAGTGGCAATGGTCTATTGCTGCCTGGAGTGTGTGAGTTGGAGTGAAGGCGAGTGGCAATGGTCTATTGCTGCCTGGAGTGTGTGAGTTGGAGTGAAGGCGAGTGGCAATGGTCTAATGCTGCCCGGAGTGTGTGAGTTGGAGTGAAGGCGAGTGGAAATGGTCTAATGCTGCCCGGAGTGTGTGAGTTGGAGTGAAGGCGAGTGGCAATGGTCTAATGCTGCCCGGAGTGTGTGAGTTGGAGTGAAGGCGAGTGGAAGTGGTCTAATGCTGCCCGGAGTGTGTGAGTTGGAGTGAAGGCGAGTGGAAATGGTCTAATGCTGCCCGGAGTGTGTGAGTTGGAGCTGCCCGGAGTGTGTGAGTTGGAGTGAAGGCGAGTGGAAATGGTCTAATGCTGCCCGGAGTGTGTGAGTTGGAGCTGCCCGGAGTGTGTGAGTTGGAGTGAAGGCGAGTGGCAATGGTCTAATGCTGCCCGGAGTGTGTGAGTTGGAGTGAAGGCGAGTGGAAATGGTCTAATGCTGCCCGGAGTGTGTGAGTTGGAGTGAAGGCGAGTGGAAATGGTCTATTGCTGCCCGGAGTGTGTGAGTTGGAGTGAAGGCGAGTGGAAATGGTCTAATGCTGCCCGGAGTGTGTGAGTTGGAGTGAAGGCGAGTGGCAATGGTCTAATGCTGCCCGGAGTGTGTGAGTTGGAGTGAAGGCGAGTGGAAATGGTCTAATGCTGCCCGGAGTGTGTGAGTTGGAGTGAAGGCGAGTGGCAATGGTCTATTGCTGCCCGGAGTGTGTGAGTTGGAGTGAAGGCGAGTGGCAATGGTCTATTGCTGCCTGGAGTGTGTGAGTTGGAGTGAAGGCGAGTGGAAATGGTCTAATGCTGCCCGGAGTGTGTGAGTTGGAGCTGCCCGGAGTGTGTGAGTTGGAGTGAAGGCGAGTGGCAATGGTCTATTGCTGCCCGGAGTGTGTGAGTTGGAGCTGCCCGGAGTGTGTGAGTTGGAGTGAAGGCGAGTGGAAATGGTCTAATGCTGCCCGGAGTGTGTGAGTTGGAGCTGCCCGGAGTGTGTGAGTTGGAGTGAAGGCGAGTGGCAATGGTCTATTGCTGCCCGGAGTGTGTGAGTTGGAGCTGCCCGGAGTGTGTGAGTTGGAGTGAAGGCGAGTGGCAATGGTCTAATGCTGCCCGGAGTGTGTGAGTTGGAGTGAAGGCGAGTGGAAATGGTCTAATGCTTCCCGGAGTGTGTGAGTTGGAGTGAAGGCGAGTGGAAATGGTCTATTGCTGCCCGGAGTGTGTGAGTTGGAGTGAAGGCGAGTGGCAATGGTCTATTGCTGCCTGGAGTGTGTGAGTTGGAGTGAAGGCGAGTGGCAATGGTCTAATGCTGCCCGGAGTGTGTGAGTTGGAGTGAAGGCGAGTGGAAATGGTCTAATGCTGCCCGGAGTGTGTGAGTTGGAGTGAAGGCGAGTGGCAATGGTCTAATGCTGCCCGGAGTGTGTGAGTTGGAGTGAAGGCGAGTGGCAATGGTCTAATGCTGCCCGGAGTGTGTGAGTTGGAGCTGCCCGGAGTGTGTGAGTTGGAGTGAAGGCGAGTGGCAATGGTCTAATGCTGCCTGGAGTGTGTGAGTTGGAGTGAAGGCGAGTGGCAATGGTCTATTGCTGCCCGGAGTGTGTGAGTTGGAGCTGCCCGGAGTGTGTGAGTTGGAGCTGCCCGGAGTGTGTGAGTTGGAGCTGCCCGGAGTGTGTGAGTTGGAGTGAAGGCGAGTGGAAATGGTCTAATGTTGCCCGGAGTGTGTGAGTTGGAGCTGCCCGGAGTGTGTGAGTTGGAGTGAAGGCGAGTGGCAATGATCTAATGCTGCCCGGAGTGTGTGAGTTGGAGTGAAGGCGAGTGGCAATGGTCTATTGCTGCCCGGAGTGTGTGAGTTGGAGTGAAGGCGAGTGGCAATGATCTAATGCTGCCCGGAGTGTGTGAGTTGGAGTGAAGGCGAGTGGCAATGATCTAATGCTGCCCGGAGTGTGTGAGTTGGAGTGAAGGCGAGTGGCAATGGTCTAATGCTGCCCGGAGTGTGTGAGTTGGAGTGAAGGCGAGTGGAAATGGTCTAATGCTGCCCGGAGTGTGTGAGTTGGAGTGAAGGCGAGTGGCAATGGTCTAATGCTGCCCGGAGTGTGTGAGTTGGAGCTGCCCGGAGTGTGTGAGTTGGAGTGAAGGCGAGTGGAAATGGTCTAATGCTGCCCGGAGTGTGTGAGTTGGAGTGAAGGCGAGTGGCAATGGTCTATTGCTGCCCGGAGTGTGTGAGTTGGAGTGAAGGCGAGTGGCAATGGTCTATTGCTGCCCGGAGTGTGTGAGTTGGAGCTGCCCGGAGTGTGTGAGTTGGAGCTGCCCGGAGTGTGTGAGTTGGAGCTGCCCGGAGTGTGTGAGTTGGAGTGAAGGCGAGTGGAAATGGTCTAATGTTGCCCGGAGTGTGTGAGTTGGAGCTGCCCGGAGTGTGTGAGTTGGAGTGAAGGCGAGTGGCAATGATCTAATGCTGCCCGGAGTGTGTGAGTTGGAGTGAAGGCGAGTGGCAATGGTCTATTGCTGCCCGGAGTGTGTGAGTTGGAGTGAAGGCGAGTGGCAATGATCTAATGCTGCCTGGAGTGTGTGAGTTGGAGTGAAAGCGAGTGGCAATGATCTAATGCTGCCCGGAGTGTGTGAGTTGGAGTGAAGGCGAGTGGCAATGGTCTAATGCTGCCCGGAGTGTGTGAGTTGGAGTGAAGGCGAGTGGAAATGGTCTAATGCTGCCCGGAGTGTGTGAGTTGGAGTGAAGGCGAGTGGCAATGGTCTATTGCTGCCCGGAGTGTGTGAGTTGGAGCTGCCCGGAGTGTGTGAGTTGGAGTGAAGGCGAGTGGCAATGGTCTAATGCTGCCCGGAGTGTGTGAGTTGGAGTGAAGGCGAGTGGAAATGGTCTAATGCTGCCCGGAGTGTGTGAGTTGGAGTGAAGGCGAGTGGCAATGGTCTATTGCTGCCCGGAGTGTGTGAGTTGGAGTGAAGGCGAGTGGCAATGGTCTATTGCTGCCCGGAGTGTGTGAGTTGGAGTGAAGGCGAGTGGCAATGGTCTATTGCTGCCCGGAGTGTGTGAGTTGGAGTGAAGGCGAGTGGAAATGGTCTATTGCTGCCCGGAGTCTGTGAGTTGGAGTGAAGGCGAGTGGCAATGGTCTATTGCTGCCCGGAGTGTGTGAGTTGGAGTGAAGGCGAGTGGAAATGGTCTATTGCTGCCCGGAGTGTGTGAGTTGGAGTGAAGGCGAGTGGAAATGGTCTAATGCTGCCCGGAGTGTGTGAGTTGGAGTGAAGGCGAGTGGCAATGGTCTAATGCTGCCTGGTGTCTGTGAGTTGGAGTGAAGGCGAGTGGCAATGGTCTATTGCTGCCCGGAGTGTGTGAGTTGGAGTGAAGGCGAGTGGCAATGGTCTAATGCTGCCCGGAGTGTGTGAGTTGGAGTGAAGGCGAGTGGAAATGGTCTAATGCTGCCCGGAGTGTGTGAGTTGGAGTGAAGGCGAGTGGCAATGGGGGTGGAAGACGAATTGGCAAGGTTGTTGCTTTTAGTCCAGCCGACCGCTCAGTTCACATCAGGGCTGAAAACGCAGTCAGTATCCTGAAGAACCTGAACGCAGTCAGTATCCTGAAGAACCTGAACGCAGTCAGTATCCTGAAGAACCTGAACGTAAAAAATGGAAAACACAATCAGGAGTTTCAAGGTGGTGCCATAGTTGTGTCAAGCTACTGCAAATAGATGTGTGTGTGTGTGTGTGTGTGTGTGTGTGGTGTGTGTGTGTGTTGCTAATTATCATTAGCTGTAAGTGAATTAGTAATGTTGAGTTGATGGAGGTAAGGTTAAGTAGAGTCGAGAGCTGTGATGTTGAAGATGGATAATGTTGAAGTGGAGTGCTGGCCTTGAGGCAAGGCATCTGCACTGGAAGCGAGAGAATCTGAGCGCACAGACTGGTGATCCTGTGTGACTGAGTGTAGTGAGGTTGAGACTGGGAAGGTTCCAGTGTGGATGGAATTTGGGTTTGACAGATGGGGTTAAAAGTGGTAAGGTTACGGATAAATATGGTCGAAGAAGTTATGCATGAGTTAGATTGAATGGAATAGCAGTAGATGGGGAAATGGGAGAAGAAATGGAATGCAGGAGATAGAATGTACGAGATATAATTGTGGAAGGAGTGTGATAAAATGAGAAAAGGTTTGGAATACAGGTTTAGGTAGGGAGCCGCAAAGTGGGGTAATTATAAGAAGGGACAGAATGAAAATCACACCAACTGGAAATGTGATGAGTGTTGACGTAGGTCAACGAAATGTGATGAGTGTTGACGTAGGTCAACGAAATGTGATGAGTGTTGACGTAGGTCAACGAAATGGAGAGGGAATGGAATAGAAGAGTTTGAAAGTGAAATAGTGTGAATAATACAGAGTACGAGGAAAAAAACTCGGGAGATAAAAGAGTTAGAAACGGTTTGCTGCTGTTGACATACATGGTTGAAACATGAAGGTACATTATCAACAAGAGCTGACAGTGGCAGGATCGTGCAGAATACCAATAAGTGAGTAAGAAAGGATTTTGTCAAATGCTAATGAGAACAAGGAAAATACGTGGGAAAGGAGGGTGGCAGCAGGCTACAAAGCACGTGAAATTGCTCATATCCAATATACAGCGCCTCCTGAAAAAAATAGGAAAAAAAAAAAAAAGAAAGAAAGAAAAAAGGCGGCAGCTAAGATGTCCGACCCACGCTTCATTCGACTGGACTCGATCGAGAACTCAACATGTGTAACTAGAGGGGCAAGTGAGAACTCAACATGTGTAACTAGAGGGGCAAGTGAGAACTCAACGTGTGTAACTAGAGGGGCAAGTGAGAACTCTACCGGCAGGTCGACCACTGACGTTGCGCCAAGAGATGCACGAAGAGCAGTTTACGACTGAGAACAGAAGTGAAAGGAAAGAGCAGCCGAGTAATGAACTGAAGTTGTGAGAGCTGTGTGTTTTCAGCCTGTCTCGTTTTGGGAGGGGGGGGGGAGGGGGTGACGAAGAAAAAAAAACCCTAACCCCCCCCCCCCCCCCCCCCCCTCAAAAAGCCCAACAAACTTTATGGAGCTTAACATTGAAGAAAATCGTGAGATCAGAAAACAAGAGACACTCATTCTCTCACTCTCCACTCTCTCTCACTCACTCATTCTCTCACACAGTCCCCCCCCCCCCCCCCGTCTCTCTCTCTCTCTCACACTGTTTCACCGTGACTCGCTCTCTCATTCACACATGCTCTCTGTCTCTCTCTCATTCACACATGCTCTCTGTCTCTCTCTCATTCACACATGCTCTCTGTCTCCGAGTCTCTCATTCACACATCAGTGCTCTGTCTCTCTCTCATTCTCACAATCACTCACTCTCTCACGCTCACCCTCTCAATCACATACTCCCATTCTGACATTCACTCGATCTTTAACGTCCTCTCTTCCTCTCACTGTAACATTCGCTCACTCAACCCCCCTCACTGACATATTCATTGGCTTTCCCCCATTCAGACTCATTCTCACTCACCCATTCACTCACACTCAATTTCACCATCATTTTTTTCTCTCTTTCTCAAATCATTCCCACTCTCATTCACTCTTTCGCTCACTTATTTTCAAACTTTCACTCACTCACACACTCACTCACACTAGCTGTCCCACTCTCACTCACTCATTCTTACACTCACTCGTCTCACATCCGTCACACTCACTCACTCATTTTCGCTCCGACTTAATTTCACTCTCATTCTCTCCGGGCTCAGTTTCAATCAGTAACTCTCACTTTCTCTCTCTCTTTTTCTTCTTCTTTCCGTTACACGACCAACATCGACTCGCCGATGACTCTGTCGTACGTGGTTACGGGGGAGTATCGGGCTGACCCCGGTGGGTAAAGGGTGGAGATTTTCCGATCTCCCAGGTCAACATAATTATGTGCAGACCTGCAAGTGCCTGAACCCCCTTCGTGTGTATACGCACGCAAAAGATCAAATACGCACGTCAAAGATCCTGTAACCCATATCAGTGTTCGGTGGGTTATGGAGACACGAAAATACTCAGCATGCATGAACCACGGGGGTCAGCCCGCTCCCAAATCTCACTCTCACCCTCAATCTGTCACTCGCACACTCACGGATTATCACGGCTCACTCTCTTTCACTCTGTCACACTTTGCCACTCACTCATTCACTCTGCTCTCACTTTCTCACTCTCTTGATAAAACTCACTCTCACTCACTCTCATTCACTCACTCACTCACATTCAATTAATCTCTCACGCAAACACGGAACTCTCCAGGGGTCTATTTTGAACTTCAGCACCGGCTGGTAGTTTCTGCCTT
Organism: Babylonia areolata; assembly: GCF_041734735.1. Classification (NCBI taxonomy): domain Eukaryota; kingdom Metazoa; phylum Mollusca; class Gastropoda; order Neogastropoda; family Buccinidae; genus Babylonia; species Babylonia areolata. The sequence continues at coordinate 52,521,908 of NC_134898.1, forward strand.
GACAGTTATCCCCCTTGTACTGGTGCATGAACTTCACTTGCGGGAAAGGCGGCATCGTGCAGACGAGAACAAAACCAATTTATCTCTTTCATTTCATCCAATTTCACCATGAAAGACGATGTGAAGTCCAGTACATATTCAATTCCATGCCAGGAGGTGGTTCGCTGTGTGGAGTTTTCTCCCTTCCAGTGGTCCTGTCAGCTTCTGGCGTTCGGAACAGCAACAAAAGTGTCCGTGGTTTCATGTCGCTTCCAGGTTGGTAACATTATAACAATGACGTTTTGGGTCATAAACTGTATTTTTAGAAACTAACTTATGTTGGATACTCGAAAAAAACCCACAACAACAACAACAAAAAACAAAACAAAAACAAAAAACAAACAAACAAACAAAAATACCCCCATCATAATTGTGCCACTGTACGCTTCTTTGACAAAATTCACACACGGCAGGGTGACACGCACTCCGAACACACACACACACACAGTGACACACACACACAGTGACACACACACACACACGCACGCACAGACATACGCACACACACACACACACACACACACACACACACACACACACACGCTCGTTGTATACGCATGTATGTGTGCGTGCGTCCAGACCAATCTCCATTGTCCGCAGAATAGTACAAAGAAATAGCACTCACTGCATAGATATGTGTCCATTATTTGTTTGTGATGGAGTAGGCAGGGGGGGGGAGAGGAGGTAGTTGTGGAATTTGGTGAAGGGGGTGGGGCTGTGTGTGTAAAACATTTTCCCCTCCACACAACCACCAGTCTTCTCAGATAACACTGATAATTTTGTTTGGTTGGTTGTTTTTTTGGCAATTTCTACATTTCTTCCTGTGTCCTCTTTTGTTTTAAAGACAGAAAAAAGTTGTAAACTAGTTAATAGCATTGTAATATATATATATATATATATATATATATATATATATATATATATATATATATATATATATACTCTGCTACATTTCTTCCCATCCACTCTTTTATTTGCCTTCTTTACAGCATTAGAGAAGGCAAGAAATGTAGAGTATAGATTATAGTGTTAGTAACTAAATTACAACTTTTTTCATCATTGAAACGAAAGTGATTGAAAAGAGTATGGGAGAAGACATGTGAATATTGCCTTTTTTGTTGTTGTTGTTTGTCGGTTTTCTTTCTTTTAAAATTTTTCATTTTAAGGATTTGATACCCCTAAAACTTCTTGTTGAAAGGCTGCAAAGCTTTTGTAGTCCCATACCAAAAGAACTGAACTGAAAACACTGAATATATTATTGTATTAAACTTAAAACCTAAAGAGTTTTACAAGGGCAGAACTAGGTAGGTACAGGTCTCAGTGGAACACTCCTAAGGACGTCACCTGAGATCAACACTTTGACAGCAACACCATTAAACTTAAAGCCAGCAAGACCCTTGGTTTTCTACACAGAAACCTCAAGATGAGTTCAACTGCACCAAAAAAAAGGAAAACAAGCCTTACAGTGCTTCAGAAAATCCACTGTGGTCAAGTCCACGTGAAACACAACAAGCTGCAGCTTGCTTCAAATGGGAGCTGAAGAAGACATGTTGAACACTTTGGGCTGATCCAGTGCAGGACTAACTGTTGGCGTGGCCTCTTCCTGTGCACCATCAGGGAATGGAACAGTCTCAACATGGATCAAGCAGCCTGCATCAGCACCACTCCTGATAGCATCTTGCTGTTAGGCATGGACAAAGTAGAGATCAGCTGGCAGGTCCCCCCTCTGTCCCCTCCAAGTTCCTCGGGTCCCTCCATTCCTACCCCCACCCTAGTTCCAATCCATGTATACCCAGCAATCTTTAAAAAAAATTTTTTTTTTGCTACAGTAGTGACTTGTGAGTTGTGAGCCTGACACAGCATTAGGCTGTGTTCAGGGCTGGCATTGGTCCTAGCTTGTTGTTAGGACCACAGGCTACTGTTACTGTTCCACATAAGCTAACTACTTACATAACAGTTTTGGGAAAATATATCAGGTTAGACTAGGCGACCTCAGTGATAAGACACGCAATATTAATTTTTGGTTTGTTCCAGATTTTTGAGGCTGTAGCTGTGTTGGTCAGATTCAGGGGTATGCCTGTCTGTAACGTTGGTGGTGGATGTAAACTCTGTGGTGGTCAAATTCTGGAGTATGCTTGTCTGTAACATTGGTGTTGGATGTAAACTCTGTGGTGGTCAAATTCTGGAGTATGCCTGTCTGTAACATTGGTGGTGGATGTAAACTCTGTGGTGGTCAAATTCTGGAGTATGCTTGTCTGTAACATTGGTGGTGGATGTAAACTCTGTGGTGGTCAGATTCTGGAGTATGCTTGTCTGTAGTGTAATGTTAGAGGTGGATGTAAAGTCTGGCAGTCAGATTCAAGGGAAGGAATGTCTGTAATATTGGTGTTGGATGTAAACTCTGTGGTAGTCTAGATTCTGGGGTATGCCTGTCTGTAATGGTGGTGGTGAATGTAAACTCTGTGGTCATCAAATTTAGTGGAATAAGGAACGTATGTAATGTTGGTGGTTGATAAAAAAAATCTGTAGTAGTCAGATTCAGAAGAAGGAGGAATGTCCGTAATGTTTGTGGTGGATGTAAACTCTGGTTGTGAGATTCTGGGGTATGCCTGTCTGTAACAATGGTGTTGGATGTTGCAGGAGGAGGATGTGGACCTTCAGGGGCTGGACTACAGTGCGGTGAAGGACGTGCAGATGGACCATGGTGTGGCCTGTCTGGCCTGGAGCCCCAAGACCTCCATCTCCATGCTGGACAAACATCTGTGGTCAGTCCCTCCCCCTGGCTGCCAGCCTTGTCTGACACTGTTGCTTACTTACAGTGCAGCCCACTGCACAGGTCCATACCAGGACTGCTGCTTCAGTACCTGCCTTGTTGCTGTCATGACTTGTCACTAGTGTACTGACTGAATGCCAGCAGGAATGTTCACATAGAATTTGGGCATTTCACATATATTTAGAGGTTTGAAGCAAGGCACAGGTATATTTTTTGCATTAATTGTTTTAAAAATATGTAAATAATTTTGTGACTTGATGAGAACCAGCATCTCCGCAGCTGCATGTATAATATTATTGTATTTGAAGAATGGAGTAATATTATTTTAACCCTTTCGCTGCCAGGAAAATAAGATTTAAGTGAAATCTATTTGCCAGGGTTTTTTCACAAAAAACGGGTACAAATTTTCAAAAAATTCTGTGCTCTTTGTTATTGGAGAAAGACCTATAAATGTATATATTTTCTGAAAGGTAAATGAATAAAGAATACAAAACACAAGACATTTTCCCATTTTGTATATTTTTAGTGACATGCTGTAGTTTTGAAATCAGTGTTTTGTTTTTTGTCACATTTTCAACTTGTTCATTACAAACATTTGTCAGGTAATTTGCACTCAAATATCATATTTTCTGGACAAATGGATATCTGCACACACAAAATCATACTAGAAAACCACAATAAAAAAAAAATTGAAAAAGAGATAGATACACAATGCATTGTGACTTCTCCAAGTGATAATGTGGATGTGAGGCCACGCCCCCTCAGTCTCCACCCCCCCACCCACCCCCTCCTCTTCACCCCTCTCACACGGTTCACACGGTCACTTTATCCAGTTCTCATCAGACCTCACACTGTGTCCTGCTAATAATTCAGTCACTTTGTGTCGTCTGCTACACTGTACAGCCGGCATCACTCACTGATAGTCGTATCTTGGCCACTCTCTTGATTGCTCCCTTTTTTTTCTGTCAAATCGTCCTATCAGTGTTCACCACTGTCTTCTCCTTTGAATTTACGCTTCCAGTCTTTTTGAGCATCAGCTAAAAAAAGAAATCTTGGTTGATTTAGTTCGCCACGATTGCATGTCTTGAGCATGGCGTCAGTCCAACATTTTGTTGAGCGAGCGAGGAGAGGAGCCAAGCAAACACTGCGGCCAGTAACCCATCCAAAACCTTTAAGTAAAGGACTGCATCATAATATTGATGGTGTTTCTAACTATGAATAGAATCTAGAAAGATTCCCTGAGCTAAAGCTAGCAGTATTTTTGTCAGCGAACTGAATGCAAAGCAGGGAAAAGTCAGAATATTTCGATGACAAGTTATCTCGTCATATAGGCATCGAAGCATACATGCTTGCCATGACGAGTTATCTCGTCATATAGGCAGCCTAGGGGTTAAGTTATTGGTATAGATTCTTAATGCACTTGGCTCCACAGTTAAGTTTCTACCAAATGTTCTGTTTATTCTTGACAGCATAACATTTATTGTTTCTAAATGTGGCCTGAGTACAAAGCATAACAACATGTCATCAAACCATGGCTAATTAAGCACATTGTACTATTCTGGCAATCATACATTACATTTAAAACTGTTGAAACTTTTCTGGCAGCCTGTTGGTTATACAAAGATATATATATTCAAACAGGTGCAGACACTTGAAAATAATTTTAAATGTCCACAGCTCACTGAACAAAGGCATTTAGTTTTACCTGTTTAGTGCTTACAGGAAATGAAGAATGCTGGGTGTGTTAAGATTGACAAACATTTTATATAGTTTGATTTGGAGTAAGACTGTTTGTTTATTCAATATTATTATTATTATTGTGATTGTTATTGTTAATATTTATAGCAGCTATCTTTGATGAGAGACCAAGCTGTAAGCATGTTACAAATACACAGTCTTTTTTCACAGCAGTCTGTCTGCCTGGGTATAGTGACTGACTGCTGCCTGTAGGCGCTCATCATTCGTTTCCTGTGTCATTCAGTCAGGCTTCAGTCACACACAGGCACACACAGGATAAGAGTGGATTTTTCTTCAGAATTCTATCAGGGACAATCCTTTGTTGCTGTGAGTTCTTTCATGTGCGCTAAGTGCATGCTGTTCTTGGGACCTCAGTTTATCATCTCATCTGGATGAGCAGAGTCCAGACCACGATCCAAGGTCTAGTGGAAGGGAGTAAGATTCAGGTGAGTGTGGGATTGAATGCCACACACTTAAGATTTCTCAAAAAAATCCCTACAGGCATTTTACCACTTGGCCAGCACTTCAGCTAGTTATATATATGAATTTGGATTTTTGACTGGGTAGCTATTACTTCTTTCCTCATTATATTTACAATTATTGTTTTGTGGTTTTTTTGTGTGTCTATTAACAGTTTTGCAGCTGCTTGCGATGACCATAACGTACGAGTGTTCACTTCAGACTTGAAAGAGACCAACAGTACTCAGGTAATGAATCAATGAATATGCAGATTTATGATCAGTGGTTTTCTTTTCATGATTTCATTGCAGTTGACTTGGTATTGCTTCATTTGAAAATTGAATTCAAACTGAAATTCAGTTTGGGTATATGATCAAAATCATTCTATCATTCCAACTTAGTAAACAGAATGTGGTAAGTTAAATCAACTTAGTAAATAGCATATGGTATATAACATCCATCAGTTTAAAACATGTTGGGGTTCATTTTGACCAATTTCATATCATTGTCATAGCCAGTTGAAACTGAAAGCAGTGTCCAACTATTCTGTTTGTTAATATAAAAAATATTTGTCTCATTTTTGTGATGCCGGAAATGGGAGGGGTTTTGTTGCTGTGGTGTTTTTTGTTAGCAAGGCAGACACCATTTGCAAACAAAGTTTTGTTGCTGTGGTGTTTTTTGTTAGCAAGGCAGACACCATTTGCAAACAAAGTTTTGTTGCTGTGGTGTTTTTTGTTAGCAAGGCAGACACCATTTGCAAACAAAGTTTTGTTGCTGTGGTGTTTTTTGTTAGCAAGGCAGACACCATTTGCAAACAAAGTTTTGTTGCTGTGGTGTTTTTTGTTAGCAAGGCAGACACCATTTGCAAACAAAGTTTTGTTGCTGTGGTGTTTTTTGTTAGCAAGGCAGACACCATTTGCAAACAAAGTTTTGTTGTTGTTGCTGTGGTGTTTTTTGTTAGCAAGGCAGACACCATTTGCAAACAAAGTTTTGTTGCTGTGGTGTTTTTTGTTAGCAAGGCAGACACCATTTGCAAACAAAGTTTTGTCGCTGTGGTGTTTTTTGGAGAGATGATCTGAATTTGTTGATTCTTCTGCACACGCAGGTTCTGAAAGGCCACACTGACTTTGTGAATGCGGTGACCTTTAACCCCAATGAGGAGGATCAGCTGGCGAGCACAGGGGACGACCTGACGTGTCGGGTGTGGAGCGGCGGGGAGGGGGACAGTGCTGTGCTCAAACTGACCGCCCCGGGCATGTCTGTGTGCTGGCATTGTGACGACCCCCTCAAGGTGGTGATGAGTTTCAGTTTCAGTTTCAGTTTCTGTTTCTCAAGGAGGCATCACTGCATTTGGACGAACCCACATACGCTGCCTCATGTCCACTAGGCAGAAGCCACATACGCTGCCTCATGTCCACTAGGCAGAAGCCACATACGCTGCCTCATGTCCACTAGGCAGAAGCCACATACGCTGCCTCATGTCCACTAGGCAGAAGCCACATACGCTGCCTCATGTCCACTAGGCAGAAGCCACATACGCTGCCTCATGTCCACTAGGCAGAAGCCACATACGCTGCCTCATGTCCACTAGGCAGATGCCTGACAACAGCATAACCCAACGTGCTCGTGGGGTATTGAACACATGTATATGTATTTGTGTACCTGTTAGAGTGGATTTCTTTTACAGAATTTTGCCAGAGGACAACACTCTTGTTGGCTTCTTCAATGTGCTGTGTGCATGCTGCACATGGGACCCCAGTTTATTGTCTTATCCCAGTGGTTAGATGCTCAGTTTGATTTTCAAGTGAAACTCGTCTTAACCTATCCTGGGTCAGAGACCAAGCTCTAAACACTTTACAAACACGGTGACCATTTGTACAACAGGCTGACTACCTGGGTACAGCCCACTGACAGCGGCTCACCATTTGTACAACAGGCTGACTGCCTGGGTACAGCCGACTGACAGCGGCTCACCATTTGTACAACAGGCTGACTACCTGGGTACAGCCCACTGACAGCGGCTCACCATTTGTACAACAGGCTGACTGCCTGGGTACAGCCGACTGACAGCGGCTCACCATTTGTACAACAGGCTGACTACCTGGGTACAGCCGACTGACAGCGGCTCACCATTTGTACAACAGGCTGACTGCCTGGGTACAGCCGACTGACAGCGGCTCACCATTTGTACAACAGGCTGACTGCCTGGGTACAGCCCACTGACAGCGGCTCACCATTTGTACAACAGGCTGACTACCTGGGTACAGCCGACTGACAGCGGCTCACCATTTGTACAACAGGCTGACTGCCTGGGTACAGCCCACTGACAGCGGCCATTGAAGGCTCACCATTTGTACAACAGGCTGACTGCCTGGGTACAGCCGACTGACAGCGGCCATTGAAGGCTCACCATTTGTACAACAGGCTGACTGCCTGGGTACAGCCCACTGACAGTGGCCATTGAAGGCTCACCATTTGTACAACAGGCTGACTGCCTGGGTACAGCTGACTGACAGCGGCCATTGAAGGCTCACCATTTGTACAACAGGCTGACTGCCTGGGTACAGCCCACTGACAGCGGCCATTGAAGGCTCACCATTTGTACAACAGGCTGACTGCCTGGGTACAGCTGACTGACAGCGGCCATTGAAGGCTCACCATTTGTACAACAGGCTGACTGCCTGGGTACAGCCGACTGACAGTGGCCATTGAAGGCTCACCATTTGTACAACAGGCTGACTGCCTGGGTACAGCCCACTGACAGCGGCCATTGAAGGCTCACCATTTGTACAACAGGCTGACTGCCTGGGTACAGCTGACTGACAGCGGCCATTGAAGGCTCACCATTTGTACAACAGGCTGACTGCCTGGGTACAGCCCACTGACAGCGGCCATTGAAGGCTCACCATTTGTACAACAGGCTGACTGCCTGGGTACAGCTGACTGACAGCGGCCATTGAAGGCTCACCATTTGTACAACAGGCTGACTGCCTGGGTACAGCTGACTGACAGCGGCCATTGAAGGCTCACCATTTGTACAACAGGCTGACTGCCTGGGTACAGCTGACTGACAGCGGCCATTGAAGGCTCACCATTTGTACAACAGGCTGACTGCCTGGGTACAGCCCACTGACAGCGGCCATTGAAGGCTCACCATTTGTCTCCTTAGGTTTCAGTCACGCACACACACACACTCACACACATGGTCATGTAACATTTTACATGTGTGACTGTTTTGTTTACCAGGCCATCAGGCAGTGATACTCTGTTTTCAGTGGTGTGTATGTTGGGTATTTTCTTGTTTCCATAACACACCAAACGCTGACATGGATTACAGGATCATTAACATGTATATTTGATCATCTGTGTGCGTATACGCATGAATGGATTCAGGCACTAGCAGGTCAGCACATTTGTTAACCTGGGAAATCGGAAAAACATTCTTGCACACACAATTCCCAACCAGTGAAATCTGGATTTCGCTGGAAATGAAACTTTTTTTGTGTGTTTTTTTTTTTTAAATCGTAGGAACAAAATCTTTCGAATGTGTGAATGCAAGAAAATTGTGAAGCCAGGTAAAAAATTGACCGTGGAGAAATGAAATGTGTTTTTCTTTTGTACAGTTCACAGTTGTCAAGTGTTTTTTTTTTTTTTTTTTTAATCTTTGCATTCTTTCTCCAGTCTCGGCCCAGAAAGATGGAACAATCTGCCCTTCTCACTCCGTCACATGGATTCCCCACTTCAGTTTTATTAAGTCTGTTAAAACACACCCTTTCCATTCTGCCTAGCATCCGTCTGCATTATTATTGAATATGAAGTCTTTGTACTGACAGATACTGTTAAAGTCTGCATTATTGTTGAATATGAAGTCTTTGCACTGACAGATACTGTTAAAACTGTATGATCTTTTTTTTCTTTTCTTTTTTTTTTTTTTTACTCCAGCAGTTATCTTTTTGTTGCAGTTGATGGTGGCACAGAAAGACGGCATCATTCGCTTCTTCAGCCTCAGCAACCAGCAGCCAATCAAAAGCCTCAGCTGTGGTGTTTCGCCATTGATGGACTGTGATTGGTCGAAACACAACTACCTGTTAGTGGGCGCTGTTGCAGGTTCTGATTGGATCGTCTTTGATACCGCCTCTTCAAGGTTACCCTTGTTTTTCAGTTTGTTGTAATTTGAGGAAGTTTGTGTCATGTGTGTGATGATTGTGTGTGTGTGTGTGTTGTTTGTTTCATGTCTATTTCTGTAATGTGTATTGCGCTTGGTTCTGGAAATCTCTTCTGCTGTTAAAGCTTTTGTTGGAACATATCTCTTCAAACGACATTTTAAACAGTAGGTCTTTCCTCCTCAGACTGTCTTGCTATGTGTTTGTGTGTGCATGTGAGTGAGTGTGTGTGTGTGTGGGAGGGGAGGGGGGGGATAAAATAGGAGAGATGTGTGTTGTAACTCTGTTACTACATAGTATTTCTAGCAAGTTTGTGTTTTTGATATTATTCATATTCCTGAAGCTTGTTCATGCCACACGTATTGTCAAACACTTAGAGGTAAGGTAAGGGCTGTATAAATGAACATATTGTTTTTATTGGTAGTAGTTGTAGTAGTATAAAGGTTGAAACACACAGACACACACACACACACACACACACACACACACACACACACACACACACACACACACACACAAGCCCTGCTTTGGTGTGATTAATCAATTTAAGTTTCAAGGAAGAGGCAAAGCATGCAGACCAGTCCATATTTGCTACACCACATTTGATTAAACAAAAAGTTAAAATGAAAAGGGGGAGCACATGCCTGACCTGTGCATCAAGCCAGCACACTGAGCAGGCCTTGTTCGGATCAGCACAACACCCATGGAATCACTTGTTAGCATTCCAGTCATTGCAGACAATATTGGCTTTGCCACTGATGGTTATTTTGTTCTGAATGTTTTCATCAAAGACTTTCCTGATGGATTTTTTTTGCAGCACACCATGGAGAATGAAATGAAGAATTGTCTAAGCTAGAAACTGCCAGACAACTTTTAATTGCCTGGGGACAAGTAGATTAAAAAAAACCCTCTACTTCAGTACTCACCCCCCCCCCTCCCCGCCCCCTGATATCTATTTGATCTACTTGTCCCTCCTATCTGGAGAGGTGGTTAACTACTGCTAGAACTGCCAAATAAGCAGACATGATTCATTATGTAAGTGGTATATTCTACAAGAAAAGAGAATGTCATTGTTTTGTCTCTAACAGTAAGAAGAAATAAATAGTTCCAATGAAAATTTGAAGTCAGATCTATCATTTCCACGTTGACATGTTTTGTTGACCGAACATGCCATGTCTGAGTGATAAAGAGGAGGAGGGAAGCGCAGTTGGTCAGCACTGAAGCTGACTGCTCATTCACCCTTCCACTGACACAGAAACTGGTTGCCCTGCAGACAACTGGGGAGAGCATTTCCTCTTGGCCACCAGGTTTAATTGTCCTGACAATTGGCCATGTGTGTATTTTGAGCCTTGATCAGTGAAAAGAGTAGGATGGACAGACGGTTGTGGTCAGTCTGTGGTGGACTGTTGGCAGTCTTTGCTGTTGACTTACAGCATCACTCAGGGTTGGTACACAGTCTGTTGACTTACAGCATCACTCAGGGTTGGTACACAGTCTGTTGACTTACAGCATCACTCAGGGTTGGTACACAGTCTGTTGACTTACAGCATCACTCAGGGTTGGTACACAGTCTGTTGACTTACAGCATCACTCAGGGTTGGTACACAGTCTGTTGACTTACAGCATCACTCAGGGTTGGTACACAGTCTGTTGACTTACAGCGTCACTCAGGGTTGGTACACAGTCTGTTGACTTACAGCATCACTCAGGGTTGGTACACAGTCCTGGAAGTCTGGAAAAATCTTGGAAAAAATGAAAGAACAATTTCCATGGCTGGAAAAGTCTTGGGGTGTAAAAAGAAAAGAAAAGTTTTGCCCTTCAGGATCTGGAAAAGACTTAGAATTTTATAAAGACTCCTGACCAGTACCATTCAACAAGGAGCTTAATGCATTTAAAAAACAAAGTGATGAAAATGGAACATTCACACACGGATATTCACCAGTCCTTTTTATCAGCAGTGTAGCAGACACATTGGCTTTGTGTACGGTGTGGAAAATGTCTGGTCTGGAAAAAGTATGCAGTTTTGTTTGGTCATTTGTGTTGGAACCCTGGTCACCTCTAATGTAAGTTGTTGCGACACTGACTCCCTGACACACTGACCAATGGTTTCAGCACACTGGACAAGAGGCAGGCCCATGTAGAAGGTGCTCGCAGCTTCCGCTGGTCACGGTCCCACGAGAGCCTGCTGGCCACGCTGGGCCGACCCAACCGACAGATCAAGGTCTTCAACACACTGCATCAACAGGTATGTTGCTTTTGTGTACCTTTTGTCACTTGGTGCTTTATACTGGTTCTTAGTTAGAGAATTTTAAAACTTAAAAAACAACAACAACAGCAGCAAAAACAGGGGGGGGGGGGGGGGGGGGGGGGGGGGGGAACACACTTATAAAGCCCCAAGCCAAAAATCTGAAATTGTGTCAGGAACCTTGATGAAAGACATTATTTTTAGTAGCTGGCATGTGCTTGTTGAATGAATGGCACAGTGTAGTATCTCAATTGAAGGATGCGTGTTTGAGGGTTGCTGATATTTCCTGACGAGCACTGCATGTGTCTGTATCTCTCAGTCTCATGGACTCCCAGCTGTATTGTGACAGAAGGCCCAGTCAGGTAGTCCCAAACCTAAATGAACACCCATTGTAGCATCATCACATCCATCCTCATTCATCATTATTGAAACACAGAACAAATACCCCAGGTGTCTGCACAGGTCTCTGAATCTGCTTGATGCCCAGGTATATATATGTATTATATAAAATGAACAGCCCTGTCAAGTAGTCCCAAACCTAAATGTAGGCCCATCATTGTTTCCACCCCCATCGTCATTCTTCATCAGTAAAATTTGATTTGATTTGATATGGATACTTATATAGTGCCTGTCCTCAGTGAAGACCAAGCTTTATGCTCTTTACAAACTGAGGGTGATTTGCACAGCAGGCTGCCTGCCTGGGTAGAGCCGACAGATGGCTGGCATTGGGCGCTCATCATTTGTTTCCTGTCATTCATTCAGATTTCAGGCACCCACACATATACGCTCAGACAGACATGTAACATTTTATGTGTATGACCATTTTTCTTTATTTACCCCGCCCTGTTGGCAGCCATACTCCATTTTAAGGGGTGTGCATGCTGGCTATGTAATTGTTTCTGTAATCCACTGAACGCTGACGTGGATTGCAGATCTTTAATGTACGTATTTGATCTTCTGCATGTGTATACACACACAGGGGGTTGAGGCACAAGCAGGTCTGTACATGTTGACCTCTGGGAGATCCTCAGAATGAAAGTCCAATGCTTTAACCTCTTGGCTGTTGCGCCCATCAAATACAGACAAAAAGTCCGGAATTCTGGGGCACAAAAAAAAAGCCTGTTGTTCAGTCACTGTATTCCCCTTGTGGCTGTGTGCAGCTCCATGTGTCAGTGACTCTCCCTGTGGCCTACGGTCTGTCCTGGCACTGCGCCCTCCCTGTGCTGGCTGTCGGCGGGGATCGCAGGGTTCACTTCTGGGTGGTGGAGTCCACGTGATGACCACGTCGCACTGTGTAGTGTGTTGTGTCGTGATGTATTGTGTGTGGAAATGTTTTGTGATGTGTGTTGTATTGTGAATTTGGGTGAACAGTGTGTGTGTGTGTGTGTGAACTGTTGTAGCATCATCAAACTACACCCACCTCCCTCACCCCCTTCCCCCCTGAGAGTCTTTTCACAGGTTCATTCCTGTCTAGCCTCAAATAACCGCCCCTGCCCCCCTCTTCCTTCACTCACCTTTCCAGGGTCAGATTGACAGCCTCTACCTGCCACCTAGCTGGAAATCCCCCCCCCCCCCCTTTCTCTACAGGTTAAACTCATTCTTTACTAAGGTATGCTATAACGTACCTCATGCATGCAGTGCTTTGTTACTACTTTGTTGCTATAGCGTACCGCGAGTTAAACAATTTGTAGTTCATAGGTTAATGGTCTTGTGCAAAACTGAATGGTACAGGGAAGAAGAAGACAAAAATTGACTGCAGGATTCTTCAAAACAAAAAACTAAAGTTTATAAAAACCTTTTTGGTGGTAGATGAATCCTCTTTGTTTAGTGGGATATGACGTTTCGAACCATAGACCCATTGTCAAGTGATGAAAAGAGGACAGTGTGGATAGGAAAGCCTGTGTGAGAAAAGGGTGATGACATCTCACTACTTTCTGTTTTGATGGACCATGCACACTAAACACTTACTGATCACCATTAAGTGCAGTACATACACACACACACACACACACACACACACACACACACAAATATATATATATATTTTTACACATATATACACACACATATATACGTACATACATACACACACACACACACACACACACATATACATATATATACATACACATACAATATATATATACACATATACATACACACACATATACATACACATATGTGTTGCTTCTAAAAAGAGGGATAGGAGGTTAAAGAAAGAATAAGGACAGAGAGATCAAGGCAGAAGGGCCCAGGCGCTAGACGTCAGCGATGTCGTTCAATCCATTCGGCTGTGCGGTCTCCAAGCGGTTAAAGCCTGAACCGGACTATAAATGGCGGGCGATTTGAATCAAGCCAGTTTCTCACCAGAGTCTGACACTGTGACGTCGGTGAAGGTTTATTCAAAATAAAAGCCTAATAAAGCTACGGTTTGGCTTCATTTATGGCAGAGAGCGAGATTTGCCTAGCAGCTTCCAATCTAGACCTGAATTGACTTTGGAAAGTACAAAATGTGTCAGCTACAAGTAATACAAAATTTGAATGCAGAGAAAAGGGGCGGAGCTAGAGCCGTTTGTGTTTGCGCTAGACGTGTCTGTCAGATAAAAATAGCACCAGCACGTGGTACTGTCCGGTGAGAATTGGAAAGCATGCAGACAGCCCCTCGACGTTGGCAACCGTAAACAACCACATTGTGTGGCAGGAGTACACGGATATCTTTCTCAGCTAACAGTGAGTCGGTCTTTGTTTTGCTTTCACCTCCCACATGTTTACATTTCTACCGGACACGTGCTCGCGCTTTTTATAGATAAACTCCGCCCCTTTCCCTTTTATGGATAGGCTCTAGTGCGCATGCGCAACCGAAACCTTGCTCTCGGGAGTTAAGACTTTAATGACACGGCTCTCCATGTACTTTCTGTACGTGCTGTCACTGGGGTTCTGCCACACAGCTGAGATTCTTGCATGGGTGAAGCGGTGGTATGGGCCAGTAAAATGCTGGCCGACAGGGTTGTTGTAGCCTAGCTTCATCGACCTCAGGTGTTCGGAGAAGCGCTCGCCCAAAGAACGGTAGGTCTCCCCCACATACAGTTTGAAGCAGAGGGTGCAGGACAAAATGTGTACAATGTGAGTAGACTGGCAGTTGAGATGAGATTTCACAGTGAAAGTGCCAGAGGGTCCAACGATTGAACCTGAGGTGTCTATAAAGGGACAGGTCTTGCACTTTTGATCCCCACAGGGTCTGCACCCTGGTGAGGTTGAATGGCTGGTAAGGGGACTGAGTTTGGACTTCACGAGCATGTCACGCAGGTTCTTGTCTCTCTGAAAGGCAATTAGTGGTGGCTTGGAAAAGACTTCTCTGAGGTCTGGGTCCTGTTGCAGGAAATTGAAGTTTTCACGCAGAATTCTGCAGACTGGCAGGTTGTGTGGATAGTATGGTATGGCTGCCACGGCACGATCCTCGTTCTCTCCTGAGCTTCTGAGCAGGTGACAGAGCATGCACACTTAAGCACTGTCTGCACGATGTCCTCTGGGTAATGGCGGGCTGCAAAGGAGGTGGACATCTTCTGCGCCTCATTGTCAAAATCCAGGTCACTGCTGCAGATGCTTCTGAGCCTCAGGAACTGAGAGAAGGGTATGCTGTTTCGGGTAGAGGATGGGTGGCTGGAGCTGTATAGAAGATCTGCATGGGAATCTGTAGGCTTGAGAAGATGGTGGTGGAGAGTTTGGGGCTGTCTGGATGGACAGAGATGGAAAGGTCCAGGAAAGAGATAGATGACGATGATACTTCATGAGTGTATTGGAGGGCAGGGTGGAAACTTGACAGGTGTTGGATAAAATTCAACAAAACTTCCCTTGGGCCAGTTGACACACCGAGGCAGTCGTTGATGTATCGTCTGAACAAAGCTGGTTGTGTTCCTGTATAGTGGTTGAGAGCCTGTTCCTCCACATAGCCCACAAGACACAGTCACCCAGAAGTGCACCTGCACTTTAATTGTAGCTGAGAATGCCTTTGAGTACAGTACATGCGAGTGTACGTGTGACTTAATGAGATTGTACAGGCATTGCGCTTACACTGTTTTGGTTGCATGTTGATGTAAATGACATGATAGGGTGAAGGGTTAAAAAAAACCCATTTTTTAAGAGATTTTCAAGAGTTCTTTGAATTAGATTTCAGGGTTGGCACCTTAGAAAGCATGCTGCACCTTTCTAAAATGACTGTTGGGTATGCAGTATTCAAATTTGATGTAGACAGCTTGATTAATATGGCCATGCATTGAAAAGTGGAGCAAAGGGATTGGCAGGTCCAGATCTGGGCCTTACACCAGTTGTTTCCCTTGGCCTGTAGGATTTTGGAGAAAGCACATCATCATAGGGCAAAAGCTTACCGACAGTGTTCGGCAAAATCGTGTTTTAGTGAGGGAGGACATGTTTGTCATTTTTCTTGTTTGTTTTAATGCCAATTCTGTCATTTTTGTAATGTTTCCATGACTTGCACATTGTCTGTGAGTTTTTTTTTCAGTCTCATTGTCAGTGGCGATGTGTTTTCGTTCAAACCAGTTTTGTCATCTTGATCATGTGAAATGGTGTTTCACAAGAAAAAGCAGTGGGGAAAAATAAAGAGTATACTGAATGGATGAAGTGCAGTTATAATCAGAAGAAAAAGAAAGTGGTGGGAGGAATCACATTGGTCAGGTGTCAACTGCCATTTCACTCTCTCAGCAGATGATGTGTGCTGTATATTGTATATATTGTATTGTACTGTAACATACTGTATTTTTGTCAAAGCAAGACTTTTCTGAGTGACATTTAGGCTTCTGTCCCCAGGAAGAGAAAGCTGCCACAGTGCAGCACCACTTTTGACTATTGTTGTTTTTTTTTTTACTATCAAAGTGGATATTTTTCTAGAGAATTTTGCTAGAGACAACCCTTCAGTTGCCACGGGTTTGTTCATGTGCACAAAGTGCATGCTGCAAATGGGATCATGGATTATTATCTCATCCAAGTGACTAGCGTCCAGACCACCACACAAGGTCTATAAGTGGAGGGGGGAGAAAATTCTTGCCAGATTGGGATTCATTCCCACACGGTCAGTTTCTCTTGCTTCCAATGTAGATGCTTTGCTGCAAGGCCACGACTTCAATATTGATCAGTCTGCATGCTTTGATGTCTGCCTGAAACTGGAACTGTGTCCATGCATGAACTCACAATCATCCATGTTTGACTGAAGAAAGAAACTCAACACAAATCACATTGTAGATGTATACATTTTTTTTTATTTATTAATAATGATATGATACAAAGCAATGCCTTTGTTCACGATCAGACATGACGACAACCACTCTCCAGTGCAGACATGGCATGTCAAACTTCAGGATAGTAGCTCCAGCTTCCTAGAAAACACCTGCTTTTAGTCCACAGAAAAATCTGTCAAGATTCTACAAATTCACAAATAAAATAATCAGTATCTTGCCATCACAGCAGTGACAAGCTATTTAATTATGGCAAGTCTATTGTTGATTTCACAGGAAATAAGTAATAATAAATCTAAGGTTTAAAAAAAAAAAAAAAATAAAATAACATAATCAACGATGGTAGTTATTAAGACAAAATGTTCTTGTAAATAATAAAAGATATTTTCATGACATAAAAAAAAAAGAGAAAAATCCCTCTTTCCTATTAATAAGCGCATGCTTACATACATGTACACACAAAGCAAACAGACTGTCTGGCAGAAACACAAATCACATTGTGAAGACTAGATGTGGTGAAGGCTTGCACCATGGTGACACCTTAGTTTTTCTCCCCCACGTGGGTAAGGAGACCATAGCATACATGCCGACAGTTCCACAACAGCTGTATGTGTTACAGAAAAAAAACACAAAAATTGTTGACCATTACCAGATGCTACAGCTGTGGGTTGCATGGTGAAAAAAACAGACAAATGGGAGCAACTTTTTTCACAGTTGGACAAAGTGGACAGTAAATGGGAAGTTGTTACTGGCTAATGGAGAGCAGGGGTTAAGAGAAAGCACGTTCAAATAAATTCAAAATCATGTTGCCTGTCGCCCATCCAACCGCAGTGGCGCCATTTCCATCAGTTCTTAAAACCAGTTGAAGAGAACTGACCCTAAATAATGTTAAAAAGTCAATTAAAACAATAACAGAAAGACCATTTCATTCAAATCTTGCTCGCTCCAGTCCACATAAAATCTAAATTGAGTTAAAAATATTGATTTCCTTCAGGAAAAAAAAAAGGTTAACTGTCACAAGGGAATGTGTAAGACTGTTGAACACACACACAATTGCTAAAGGGCACCTCACACAGTAAGAATGCCCAATTATCAAGTTCAGAAAAGAACAAAGGTTTTCTTGAAAAAAAAATCATTTGTGGATCATGAACACTTGGATATAGGTCCATCCACACAGGTCTAATTCATAACTAATCCTATGGAGAAAATTGAAGAAAACCTATCATTTTCAAAGTGACAAAGATTGTAACATACACAGTCCATCTGGTTGGATGATTCTGGTCACCTTGCCTGTATTTACTTATTTGTTAAGGAACCCACAAGTTATTAATTAATTTGACAAACATACTGCAAATAAGCTTCCAGCAACCCAACCATATCCTTCAACCCCTCATGTATATCAACACAGAAAATGCAGATTTACTGACCTCTGACTGTGCCCAAACAAAACAAAGTGCAAACTGCTACTGGTGGCATGACACATTTTGCACATTCTTTTTAAATTTTATAGTTTCAAAATGAACTATTATGTATATACTGCATGTGTTGGAAGCATTGTCCCATTCTTCATTCTATGTTCACAACTAAGCCAGCTCACAACACAATGCAGAACAGGGATGGGGTGGGGAGTCTGGCCATCAGTGTCACAGTCTGCCTTCGCCCTTTGTGGGTTTTTTTGTGAGAAACCTATCTTCCAGAGAATTCTGTCCTCCAAAAGGAAATGATGAGGAGACAAAACGAAACAGCCAAACCAAATCACGACACGGTGTACATCAATAAGTTTTCTTAAGTTACAATACTGAACAAAGTGCTCATCCGAAAGCACTGAATTAAAAAAAAAAAAAAAAAAAAAAAAAAAAAATCATTGTAACCACACAAGCCCTGTGACCTCGCAAACAGTTTTCTGTCCTTAAAACACGTGAATGTCTTGCTGGATCTGTCTCCACAACCACTTTATAAAAGATAAGAATGTCTTCTTGGTAAAGAATTAATTTTGTTCGTAACAGTGACACACATATTTTGCCATTTACACTTTCCCCATTTATAAGGTTAAAAAATAATTGTCATAAAACGAAATCCAAAATACTTGGATGTGCTTTGGTCATAAAAGTCTCAAATGCAATTCATTTATTTCAACCAAACCTAAACGAATCCCAACAACAATCAACCAAACTCGAGTTGATCTCAACGAACCGCATGTTATTTTCCACCCCCCCTCTGCTCCCACCACACACACACTTGCTCCCCAAACATACGGCAGTGACATGCAAAGCAAGGCAGGCAAATCATCAAAAAAGGAATGGCATTAATGACAGCACACACACACCTTTTGAAATAAAATTACAAAGCCTGATATATCATCTACAGTTTTTTTTATCTTAACAAATTCCCTAAGCAAAACTGACCTTCAAATAAATAAACCAATTGACATCATTTCCTTATTAATTCAGAACAATTTCCAGATTTGTTTAAAATGGGGTCATTCTATACTGCGATGGGTTCAGGTTTATATAACTGAATCATTTGGGTAAATCCAGCGATAAGGAGTAGACTATTTTCATGAATGGCTCTGAAATTATCACCAACATGCTCTCAAACATTAGACTCATTGCTTTTTTTTAAATCTGTTTTACAGTCCTTGCCTTTTTGCTTTCATGACATCACATTTGAATGAGGTGGACATAGATGCATTCTTTACTTAGTAATACTGTACATCAGTATGTAGGTATTCCCTTTAGAAGACCTGAGGAATTTAGAAAAAAAAGAAGAAGTTGATACCATTTTTTTACGCAAGTATGTGTAAGTACTGAGTAGGAATGTTTTTCACTCAAATTTGCATGAGGGGTATTGCAGGAACTGACCTGGCACAAAGCATTACAACCCTAAACTTACATGTAGGTTCTACCTGCATATGGATGAAGTGGAGTTTGAGATATCTGTTGCAAAGTAAAGTTTCTGATGCAAAAGACTTTGTTCTCCATCTTCCCCAATTACCCCCACAACACACACAGCAGGGCACTCCCCAATTACCCCCACAACACACACACACAGCAGGGCACTCCCCAATTACCCCCACAACACACACACACACACAGCAGGGCACTCCCCAATTACCCCCACAACACACACACACACACAGCAGGGCACTCCCCAATTACCCCCCCAACACACACACACACACAGCAGGGCACTCCCCAATTACCCCCCCAACACACACACACACAGCAGGGCACTCCCCAATTACCCCCCCAACACACACACACACAGCAGGGCACTCCCCAATTACCCCCACAACACACACACACACACAGCAGGGCACTCCCCAATTACCCCCCCAACACACACACACACAGCAGGGCACTCCCCAATTACCCCCCCAACACACACACACACAGCAGGGCACTCCCCAATTACCCCCACAACACACACACACACAGCAGGGCACTCCCCAATTACCCCCCCAACACACACACACACAGCAGGGCACTCCCCAATTACCCCCACAACACACACACACACACAGCAGGGCACTCCCCAATTACCCCCCCAACACACACACACACACAGCAGGGCACTCACCTGTGCTGTAAACAGAAAAAAGGCAGCCACATGATTTCATTTCATGATGACACAGCTGACCAAAAAAGTGGTCAGAAGTTCAGCTGTACTCAAGTTGACTCAACACATCTGATACACATCACTCCACTCTGCATGCCTGCTACACTTCATTACAATCATAGAGCTATAATGAAGAGAACATGGATAAACAGCGCACCACTTCTGACAATGATAAGCAAAAAAGCAGGAAAAAAGACTTGAGACAGAAAGAGTTGATTAATTAAAATTAAAAAAAACCCAATGCTATCCATGTCTGTTGAAAAATACACAGACAACGGAGAGACAGCCAAACCAAACGGATGGAATGATACAGAAAAAAGGTCTGGAAAGTCACAACAACCACAGTACCCAACAACGGTACTGAAAACTGAGATACCACATCCATGGATATATATATATATATATATATATAAGCAAGCTTGGACTTGTTCACTCAACAAGAGACAAGACAAGACACAATTAGTTCCACAGAGCATTTGGAACATCCACACTAATTCATCCTTTCATACATACATGAAGGCCATAGACTTGTGCAGGATTCTTTTTGAGCTGAGCAGCGTTTCTTTGCTTGCAAAAAAACAACAAACAAAACCCCCACAAAAGCCCTTGGTTCGGAAACCACTCTTTAAAATCATTAGTGTAAAAATTGTTATCACTTTATAGGAATAAGACAGCACCAAACTATCATCCACATTCTGATTATTCACCACCTCTAATAATTCAATAAATAAAAGAGAAAAGATCCAACAGAACAAGATTACAAAAATGGAAAAGTTAATGAAGACATGAGCACAATTGCATATTTTATATCAGACATATCAATTATAAAAGCTTTTGCATCAACGCAAGACACAACAAGAAAAAAAGTGCCCTGCGGTCTGCGTGAGGAGCATTTATTCTGTGTGGATAATGTGTCTGGATTGGCATGGAAGGGTTCTCCAATTCCTGGATTCTCCAATGTGTAATGTTACTGAAAAAATGAGGGCACCACTTCAATCTCCTGTTTACCCAGTGTTGTCCATTGTAAACAATCATAACAGTATTTTTACGGGTCTTAAAAGTTTTTCATGTTTGTGACATATTGCCGCATAAAAAAAAAAAAAAATTAGTTACTCATACACAAAGATGTTGATAATGAAATATCTGGGCCAAATTATCAGGATCAACTTGTGGAATACTGCCTGCATCTTCCACAGTGTTGCATCCTATTCAGACGCTGAATGACAGAGTAAGCTTTCTGTACTGGCTGCACCACACATGTGCTACACCTTTTCAATTGGGAATATTTATCAATTTATTCTTTTTAACCGCATTGTCTTCTCTAGAAATGCAGAAACATGTTCAATATGGAAGATTCTTTTCTCTGAAACTGTTCAATATGGAAGATTCTTTTCTCTGAAACTGTTCAATATGGAAAATGTTATTCTCTGTAACATTTCAGGATGGAATATTTGTGCTTCATAACATTTCAGTATACTCCATAACATTTCAATATGGAATATTTTATACTCCATAACAGTTCAATGTGGAATATTCTATACTTCATAACATATCAATAAGGAATATTTCACACTCTATAACATTTCAAAAATGGAATATTTTATACTCTCTAACATTTCAACATAGATTAAATTATGCTCTAAAGATTGCAATATGGAATATTTCATATTCTAATATGAATGTTTCCTATCCAAAGAGTATGTCCTCTGAGAACTAGATACGCTGCATCGTGACTACACCTTTGTTGGCAAACAGGTTCCAAGCACAATATTTCACAATTCAGTGATGTATTATGTGAATCTACTTCATCCATATCTGCTGTTCAATGCTTAGCATTAAAAATCTGATTTCATTCCAGTAACAACTGGGTTCTATGAATGCTGTTTCACTATCCTGACCTTTCTGAGAACATTGTAAAGGTCCCACAGCCTTTAATGCCATAGGCGCAGTGAATTCATATCCAGGGCTCAGCATTGGAAAATAGGGCCCAATCCTCTCCGTCCATCACTTTAATCTTCCTCAGCCAAAGTCAGGTACCCATTTACACCTTGGTGGAATGAGGAAAATCGCAGTAAAAAAAAAGAGATCTAGTTTCAGCCCGGTATTAAACCCCCTGTACTGCTCCTGAATGACCTGAATTCAAACAAAACTGTTTCAGTCCTGAGACTGAACAAGCACATCACTACAAATGACTCGACGACGGAATGACAAAAAACAACATAATAAATACAGACTGAATGAAGAAAGCACAACCAACAACATAATAAATACAGACTGAATGAAGAAAGCACAACCAACAACATAATAAATACAGGATGAATGGATCAAAGACAACCAACAAACACAAACAGATAAAAAAAGGCCATGCACAGCAAAACGTCATGAAATACCTTTATACAACTTTACATTAAAAAGACAGGCTTTCTCTTTTGTTGTTGGCAATACTGAAAACAAAGAGCATATTATACAAAAGAGAAACTCAGGGCTTATGAAGACACAATATATAGGCAGACAATATTAACCATCATAAAAGAGTAACAAACAGTTCCAATGCACCCACTCAAACCTCTTTGTGTTCAGTGAGCATACTCACACACACACAAATTAAGTCTTATTGTGTACTCACACACAGTTAAGTCTTATCAAACAAGCACACACACACACACATACACACAGAATTCTTAACATAATCCTCAACCTTTATGGAAAGACTTGCGATTGGCACAAATATCATGGTGTGTCACTGAAGTAAACACTGCTCAATGTCAGCTAATGTTTCTCAACATACTCTTCCTGTTGGTGACTGGCTACCAATGTAAAACACATAACTCTTGCTCCTCTCTCTGTGCATGTCACCACACACAAGATGAACATGCAACTGGCTCCAAGTCAGACCCATCATCAACCAGCATTCCAACAGATGTAATCAGAGAAAATTACGTACTATCACCAGACCTCTCCCACACCAGACTCAAAGTCTCCCAAACACAAAATGAATTAAAAAAAAAAATTCTTCCACAACACTGCTGATGAAAGAGATTGGCCGATATCCCAATAAAAACCATTTTTGTTTTTTTCAACATTTTTTCCCCCAAAAAGTATTAAGCTCTTTTTGAATGGTAATGGTCAAGGGTTTTCTCAAAATTCAGACTTTAGACTCTGAAGGGCAAAACATTTTTACACGACTTTTTTTTACCCATGGAAATGGTTCTGTCATTCTTCCGAAACTTTTCCATCCATAGCTCTATGCAACTCCTGTATGCAACATCAACAATCTTTTTTTTCGTCACCATCTTTCTGTTTTTTCTACAAAGTACACTTAAAGAGATCAGTTCAACAAACAACAGGAGAGACACAAACGTTTGACGAAACAGCCTTTCTCAAGCAAAGACCACAACGTAGCTTCTGATAGTCTACACACAGAACTCAGAAACAGAAATAACATGTATCTGAAAGGGGTCTGCTGTCAACACAGCAACATCATCAACAAGGAAGACCTTGCCCTGAAGTTGCTGACTCCAGAAACACTTCACAGCCATTCTGTTTGTCTTATTTGCGTCAAAAGTGCTAGAGTCTCAACCTGTTGGATGCCTGACAATATTTCTGTACAGGTTTTTTTTTTTTTTAAACGACGCTGACATACTACACAGCTCAACAGTCATGGCACCATGCGGTCCTTCATGGTTTTTTTCCAACGCTGACTGTCTCAAAATGCTGGTCGGGGAATGGGAGTTTTGGCCACAAAACAAACAACGTATGGTTAGGTCGTCACACTGATCTCTGATGAACTGTGAACAACATCATTCTCCAGGACAACCTTTTGACAACATTCTCATGGACAACCTGTCATGAGTCTCTCATACTGACAACATTCAACATCTGGTCACCGAGTACCAGGGAAATGTACACTTCCATTTTCACATCGCCTCCCCAAAAAACTTTTTTTATACTGACTGTGGTTGTGAATGTGAAGAAACAAACTCTGCCATATGAGGTATATTTACATGAACATCTGTGGTAACACGGTACTGTTAGCTTAATCAACTTCAGTAACTCTTATCTAGGTATGCTTAATGAACTTCTGTGAAGACACACCACAGTGAGCAGAATGGCTTCAGTAACACTTTCCTATTCCAGTTATGTTTACAAAAACATCTGTGAAGACACACCACAGTGAGCAGAATGGCTTTAGTAACACTTTCCTATTCCTATTATGTTTACAACTGTGAAGACGCGCCACAGTGAGCAGAATGACTTCAGTAACACTTTCCTATTCCTATATGTTTACAAAAACATCTGTGAAGACACACCACTGTGAGCAGAATGACTTCAGTAACACTTTCCTATTCCTATATGTTTACAACTGTGAAGACGCGCCACAGTGAGCAGAATGACTTCAGTAACACTTTCCTATTCCTATATGTTTACAACTGTGAAGACGCGCCACAGTGAGCAGAATGACTTCAGTAACACTTTCCTATTCCTATTATGTTTACAACTGTGAAGACACACCACAGTGAGCAGAATGGCTTCAGTAACACTTTCCTATTCCTATATGTTTACAACTGTGAAGACGCGCCACAGTGAGCAGAATGACTTCAGTAACACTTTCCTATTCCAGTTATGTTTACAACTGTGAAGACACACCACAGTGAGCAGAATGACTTCAGTAACACTTTCCTATTCCAGTTATGTTTACAACTGTGAAGACGCGCCACAGTGAGCAGAATGACTTCAGTAACACTTTCCTATTCCTATATGTTTACAAAAACATCTGTGAAGACATACCACTGTGAGCAGAATGACTTCAGTAACACTTTCCTATTCCTATATGTTTACAAAAATATCTGTGAAGACATACCACTGTGAGCAGAATGGCTTCAGTAACACTTTCCTATTCCTATTATGTTTACAACTGTGAAGACGCGCCACAGTGAGCAGAATGACTTCAGTAACACTTTCCTATTCCTATATGTTTACAAAAACATCTGTGAAGACATACCACTGTGAGCAGAATGGCTTCAGTAACACTTTCCTATTCCTATATGTTTACAAAAACATCTGTGAAGACACACCACAGTGAGCAGAATGGCTTCAGTAACACTTTCCTATTCCAGTTATGTTTACAACTGTGAAGACGCGCCACAGTGAGCAGAATGACTTCAGTAACACTTTCCTATTCCAGTTATGTTTACAAAAATATCTGTGAAGACACACCACAGTGAGCAGAATGGCTTCAGTAACACTTTCCTATTCCAGTTATGTTTACAAAAATATCTGTGAAGACACACCACTGCAAGCAGAATGGCTTCAGTAACACTTTCCTATTCCAGTTATGTTTACAACTGTGAAGACACACCACAGTGAGCAGAATGGCTTCAGTAACACTTTCCTATTCCAGTTATGTTTACAAAAACATCTGTGAAGACACACCACAGTGAGCAGAATGACTTCAGTAACACTTTCCTATTCCAGTTATGTTTACAACTGTGAAGACGCGCCACAGTGAGCAGAATGGCTTCAGTAACACTTTCCTATTCCAGTTATGTTTACAAAAATATCTGTGAAGACATACCACTGTGAGCACAATGACTTCAGTAACACTTTCCTATCCACAGGTTTGTTCAGCCTGTTGAAGAAAACGATCACCACACACAGGAAAAATAAGTTTCCTTATTCAGAATATATGTGTATGTATCTATATGTGTCCAGAATCAGAGAACCTTCACCAATGAGTCCACACACACCATGCTAGAAGGAAGACAGTCACATGGAATGCAAGAGACAAGCTATGTTGACTCAGGTGTGTGAGGAATCAATGCACACCACATGGACGCGCGCACACACACACACACACACACTCACTCACAAATTACAAACACATAGAGAAAAGTTTAATGGCAAAGAAAGATGTTTGGAATGTCCTCTGTCAAGGTGGTGAGCATCACACAGTTTGCTGTCATTTATGGACAGGTCTGAGGACTGGATGTTGCCCCTACATACTGAAGCAGCAAGAACACCTCATAAGTTTAAAAGGTAAGAGATCCAAAAGCCTTTTACAGTCACTGGGGCAGCAAATTCATATTCACTGTGTCTGAGAGCCAACATAGGAAGGTAGGGCCCAAACCTCTCCTTCCTTCTCCCTGTTTTAACCTTCCCCAACTAGGTCACCTACCTTCTCCCTGTTTTAACCTTCCCCAACTAGGTCACCTTCCTTCTCTGTGTTTTAACCTTCCCCAACTAGGTCACCTACCTTCTCCCTGTTTTAACCTTCCCCAACTAGGTCACCTACCTTCTCCCTGTTTTAACCTTCCCCAACTAGGTCACCTTCCTTCTGCCTGTTTTAACCTTCCCCAACTAGGTCACCTTCCTTCTGCCTGTTTTAACCTTCCCCAACTAGGTCACCTACCTTCTGCCTGTTTTAACCTTCCTCAACTAGGTCACCTACCTTCTGCCTGTTTTAACCTTCCCCAACTAGGTCACCTACCTTCTGCCTGTTTTAACCTTCCTCAACTAGGTCACCTACCTTCTGCCTGTTTTAACCTTCCTCAACTAGGTCACCTACCTTCTGCCTGTTTTAACCTTCCCCAACTAGGTCACCTACCTTCTGCCTGTTTTAACCTTCCTCAACTAGGTCACCTACCTTCTGCCTGTTTTAACCTTCCTCAACTAGGTCACCTACCTTCTGCCTGTTTTAACCTTCCCCAACTAGGTCACCTACCTTCTGCCTGTTTTAACCTTCCTCAACTAGGTCACCTACCTTCTGCCTGTTTTAACCTTCCTCAACTAGGTCACCTACCTTCTGCCTGTTTTAACTTTCCTCAACTAGGTCACCTACCTTCTGCCTGTTTTAACCTTCCCCAACTAGGTCACCTACCTTCTGTGTGTTTTAACCTTCCCCAACTAGGTCACCTACCTTCTGCCTGTTTTAACCTTCCTCAACTAGGTCACCTACCTTCTATGTGTTTTAACCTTCCCCAACTAGGTCACCTACCTTCTGCCTGTTTTAACCTTCCCCAACTAGGTCACCTACCTTCTGCCTGTTTTAACCTTCCTCAACTAGGTCACCTACCTTCTGCCTGTTTTAACCTTCCCCAACTAGGTCACCTTCCTTCTGCCTGTTTTAACCTTCCTCAACTAGGTCACCTACCTTCTGCCTGTTTTAACCTTCCTCAACTAGGTCACCTTCCTTCTGTGTGTTTTAACCTTCCCCAACTAGGTCACCTACCCATTCACAGCTGGGAGGAGTGAGGACAGTTGGAGTGAAGTGCCTTTCTCAAAGGACACACCACCATGCTGAAATGGGGCCTTGAACCCCAGTCACTGGTCAACACTGGATCAAAAGTCCAACTCCTAATTCTGCCCTTGAAGATCATTGTGCAGTGCACAGAGTAACAATAAAGTGCTTCCGACATCTGCTACAACTGGTTTATAAATGCCCACTCTGAATCATAACTCATGTCTTGAAACTAACACTTCTCAAGGAAAAGCCTTAAGGAAAAAAAAAAAAGCACTAAATCACACCACCAAACTCTATGAATAATATGAGCACTAATATCTCAATTGTTCGTATATGGCGGTCTGAAAGAACTATGCCAGTGCTCACTGCTATTATTCTTTTCTTTCTTTTTTTTAACTGATGTTTTTTGTTTTAGTTCTTATGTTAATGCTTGTATGAGATTCTTCAGACTATAGTCTGAAATCAAGAATGCGGGAAAATTTAGAAAACAGTACACTTCTTACAGCTTTACATGTAGTTATGGTGGAAATGGACTGCTTTCAGACTGAAACAGAAAACCTCAGTTTCATCTCTGAGTTAGATTCATAGTCATTTTTTGTTTCGTTCTCATACTTCTCTCAGCCATTTCAACAGGCAAAAAAACAATCACTGCCACTGCCAGTCAAACAAACAGACTGCAGTTTGTGAGCTACAGTGGTAGGATGGGAATGTGTGGATCAGCACAAGCCAGCAACACAAATATATTCTGAACAAACAAACAAAACAAGAAGCAAAACCAAAACACCATCTTTGACCATAATTTTTATGTTTATATGTGGCTATATCAACTTAAGAGCTGGTTTTTCTTTTCTTTTTTTTTTGTATACATACTGATATGATTTTAAACAGAACAAACTTCCTGTTTCTTTCTCTCTCATACACAAATAGACACCCACAATGCGCAAATAAACACACAAAGAGGAATAAATCTGAATCATCACAGAAGTAAAATTCCACCTATTCAATGGAGAAACAAACATATCTGATCTGTTATTTACAAGTATAATACCCCAGCTGGAATGACCACCAGGGGCCGTATTCAAGAGAACATCATGCCTGAGGCTAAATGTGAGGCAAGGCAAACTGCCCGAGGGTAAGCAATATCCAGTATTCATGAACAGAAGAGTCTACCCGCGTGTCTACAAACCCCGAAGGCAATTTACCTTTCCTGCCTGCCAAGGGTGACTGCCCACAAAGCAGAGGTAAATATGGCGGATCGTTTTGCAGCATTTTTTTTTTTTTTTTTTTTTTTAAGGGAAAATAGGCGTGCTTTACGGATAGCACGTTTTGCGAAGTCTCTCTACAATGGTCTGATCTGTGGTGCGATGAGAAGTGAAACTGAGAGCATGCACAGATGGGAATTGTGATTTAAAACAAAACAAAACAATGGGTTAGCTGTCTGAATGAACCGCATGTGTCTTGAATACGAAGATAACTTATCCTTCAAGGTAAACTGTACCCATGGGTCCCAACCATGTCAAAGATAATTTGTTTGAAGGCAAAATGAATTATGTCTTGAATACGGCCCCAGAAAGGCTGGCACCTAGCTGTTTGCTTGCTCTACACTTTCACTGTTGATCATTTTGCTTACTGCTCTTGTTTTTTAATTTTTTTTTATAGTTTTGTTTTGTTCCCCACCCCCACCCCCACCCCCCCACAAGGGTTAACAGGATTTTTTCTTTGTACAATAATAGCATATTGAGAATCTATCCCAGAAAAAACCTTGTAGTTAAAAACAAGCCCACAATTCACTTTTTTCTCTTCTTCTGACAATACAGAAACTGATACCAATTCGTGCAAATCGTTCATCCACTGGCACAAACATGTGTTTGTGCACAAAAAAACATTATCATGATCAATCACAAACTTTCAGGCACACAACAAACCTTTCACCCATGTGCACACCACACATGCAAGCTGTCAAACACACACAGACACAAACACACATTCACCAACGCACATAACACACGCAAGTTTTCACATGCATCCACATGCACATGCAAAGACAGAAACATTCAACCACTATCAGACTGCTGTCTCTCTCTCACTCTCACACACACAAAGAGACCCCCACACAGAGAGAAACATGCACACCTTCAGCCACACACACAACATATGCAAGTTTCACACCCCCAGCCACACCATCCACCACTATCAGACGTGACTCTCCGTCAGCAGTTTGCGCACCCTCTCCACCTCCACCTGCGTGTTGAGGCGCAGCTTCTTCTCCTCGTCCACCTCCATCATCAGGTCCCTCAGCTTCTTGCTGTGGCTGGCCCGGAACACGTCAAAGTCCTGCTTCAGCCGCAGGTACTCGGAGCGCAGGTCGTTGTAGTCGTTCTTGCTGACCGTGTGGCTGCGGAGCTCATGCACCTCGCGCTGCAGCTCCTCCACCAGGTGGGTCAGGGCTGCTGTGTCTGGGGGTGGGACAGCGGGGGAAATTAGGTGGTGGGTGTGGGTGTGGGTGAGTGAGTGTGTGTGTGTGTGTGTGTGTGTGTGTTTGCGCATGAGTGCATGCTTGAATGCATGTGTGTGTGCATGTGTGTGTGTGTGTGTGTGTGTGTGTGTGTGTTCATGTGCACAAATTTATGTGTGTGTGCGCATTTGTGTGTGCTGTGTTATGTTGTTGGTCTCCCACTAGGTGTGCCAGTCTGTTTTTAATAACAACAATAATAATAATACTAATGTACATTTATAGAGCACCCTTTCTCTCTAGGAGCTCAGGGCATTTACATGAAAGAAAAATATCAGAAGTTGCATAAATCATTCATGACCACTCTTTCTCAAAATCCCTTCCCCCTCCGCATACACACACTCTCCCTTTCCCACTCTTCATACATCCAAAGTGAGCTGACACGGCTGGTGTTGGAGAACAAGGAAGCTGAGAGTGTTTATAGATTTTTAGGGATGAGCAAAAAGCATAAATAGAATCAGATGCATGGGTATGATGAGGAAGGTTTTTAGTTAGGATCAATGTGGAAAAGTTCCAGGAACATTTTGAATCTTTTAGGAACACTCATACCCTCAAACACATCGGCATACATATAATGTTTACCAGTACAATATACATACAATAGTTACTTTTAAAAAAAACACAAGAAGAATTCAATTTATGTTTCTGGAAGCTGATAGTTATTTACAGATTATTCAGGTGTTTTGCATGGTCCATAGTCATACTGGTGCCCTGTTTACATTTCTTCAAGAGGTCTGCCCCGTCCCACAGGAATTATTTACAGATTATTCAGGTGTTTTGCATGGTCCAGAGTCCTCTTGGTGCTGTGTTTAAATTTCTTCAGGAGGTACAGGAGTTATTTACAGATTATTCAGGTTTGTTTTGATTGGTCCAGAGTCCTCTTGGTGCTGTGTTTACATTTCTTCTGGAGGTACAGGAGTTATTTACAGATTATTCAGGCGTTCTGATTGGTCCAGAGTCCTCTTGGTGCTGTGTTTACATTTCTTCAGGAGGTACAGGAGTTATTTACAGATTATTCAGGCGTTCTGATTGGTCCAGAGTCCTCTTGGTGCTGTGTTTACATTTCTTCTGGAGGTACAGGAGTTATTTATAGATTATTCAGGTGTTTTGATTGGTTCAGAGTCCTCTTGGTGCTGTGTTTACATTTCTTCAGGAGGTACAGGAGTTATTTACAGATTATTCAGGTGTTTTGATTGGTCCAGAGTCCTCTTGGTGCTGTGTTTACATTTCTTCAGGAGGTACAGGAGGTATTTACAGATTATTCAGGTGTTTTGATTGGTCCAGAGTCCTCTTGGTGCTGTGTTTACATTTCTTCAGGAGGTACAGGAGTTATTTACAGATTATTCAGGCGTTCTGATTGGTCCAGAGTCCTCTTGGTGCTGTGTTTACATTTCTTCAGGAGGTACAGGAGTTATTTACAGATTATTCAGGCGTTCTGATTGGTCCAGAGTCCTCTTGGTGCTGTGTTTACATTTCTTCAGGAGGTACAGGAGTTATTTACAGATTATTCAGGCGTTCTGATTGGTCCAGAGTCCTCTTGGTGCTGTGTTTACATTTCTTCAGGAGGTACAGGAGTTATTTACAGATTATTCAGGTGTTTTGATTGGTTCAGAGTCCTCTTGGTGCTGTGTTTACATTTCTTCAGGAGGTACAGGAGTTATTTATAGATTATTCAGGTGTTTTGATTGGTTCAGAGTCCTCTTGGTGCTGTGTTTACATTTCTTCAGGAGGTACAGGAGTTATTTACAGATTATTCAGGCGTTCTGATTGGTCCAGAGTCCTCTTGGTGCTGTGTTTACATTTCTTCAGGAGGTACAGGAGTTATTTACAGATTATTCAGGTGTTCTGATTGGTCCAGAGTCCTCTTGGTGCTGTGTTTACATTTCTTCAGGAGGTACAGGAGTTATTTACAGATTATTCAGGCGTTCTGATTGGTCCAGAGTCCTCTTGGTGCTGTGTTTACATCCCCTCATGAGGTCTGCCTCATCCCACACTCAGTACATCATGTCACTGATTCTGGGGTTTTGGGGCATGGGAGGTATCAGTCATAGTGCTGATGAAATTAGTTGTAACAAGTTCCCTAGAACAGAGTGGTATACAACTTCAGCATATGGTGCTACAGGTTACTGGGAGGAGTCATACAGCACACCTTGACTATCACCACTATTTTGCATTGAAATATACCCCCCCCCCCCCCCCTGTTTTAAACTGGATAGTGAGGAGAGGAATTGTATTTTTTTTACTTACAATCTTTTCTTTTCTTTTCTTTTTAAATTTTTTTTTAATTAAGACAGCATCCTAATTCGTGCAGTAATTTCTCCCATTAAGTTAATGGATAACAGCAGTATCGGTGAAAATAAAGATAGCGGTTCAAAGGCAAAAATAATAAACGGCATACAGACATAGTGCTGGAGCAGTTACAGGATGCAATATGCTAAACTGGCACTAGCCACAACAGGACACACCCACCTGGGCCAGGTGACGCGGTGGGGTGACGGGTCGGTTCTGGCGGCCGTGACGGTGGTGGAGCCATGTGCGCGTGTCGGTGGTCCTGGACATCGCGGCTATTGTTGTGATTGTTGTGGGGGTGGTGAGGTCTGTGGTGGCTTCGCTCAGGCTCTGAGGGGGGTATCTGCTGACAGGGGGTGTGGTGGCTATACAGACAGGTCACTTGGGAGAAGAAAAACACACAAAAAAGGAGGGAGGGAGAGCAACAATGTACAATTACCATAGATGAAAATTATGTCTGTGCTCCACTTCAAAGAACCCACAAACCTGTTCATATGCATATGCATGCAGATCACAGAACCCTCACCAAAGATCCGCTTATCTTGGTGCAAATTCAATGAAATGTAGAAACATGAAAGTTTACGCAAGACACCACACATCCACTAAACGGAACATGTTCTCCAAACTAAACAGCGGGACATAAACGTCCATGCAAAAAGAAAAAAACCAGAAGAGCCACTTGAGGAAATGAGTAAACATGGAACTGCAGCCGATGTGGAAAGAAAAAAATCCAAAACCAAATGGTCAGTAACATAACTAAGAACATAAGACTATTGCCTGCCTGTATCGCACATCAGTGGTCTGAGCAAAGGATGTTTAGTACTAAGGGCTCTGTGCTCCAATCCTACCAGCACCTGACATGATGAGAATAAGGTCTGAGACCAGTTTTTCTTCCAAGTCAACATATGTGCAGATGTGCCAAAGCCTAAGTGCCTTGGTGCTTACACACCTTAGTTCCTGTAATGCAGTCGGCATGTGGAAGGTTCTGGAAACAAAAATATGGCCCCAAAACATACCCCAAAACAAGGTCTGGCTGCCTAAATGGCGGGGTAAAACAATCATACACACAAAAGCACACTCGTAAATACAAGAGAATACTGATGTGACAGCCCACAAACTCAAAAGATGAAGAAGAGTCACTTGTCTCACATGTCTGTTTTCCTTGTTGGCTGAGGTGACGTGTTTCTCATGCTGTACATGGTTGTGTCCCTTGCTGGGTTCCTCGGCAATGTCAGGCTCCAGCTTCTCCGCTTCCTGTTTGACAAAGAACAGAGCAGGACCTGAGTGAGATCAAGGACATCACTTCATGTCAATCCCTTTGTCATTCCTTAACCCTCTTGCATTCACTCTGGCCACACAAGAAAGTGTCTGTGAAATAGGTGAATGCAAGTGTTTGAACACTTTTGAGCACATTATCAGACTAACAGTACAAATCATCAGTTTTCCAAATGCATGTTCCCATAAAAATGGGGACATATGGTTTGCATAATAATAATAATAATTAATAACTTTTCTATGGCGCGCTATCCAGTACTAATGCTGCTTAAAGCGTCTTACATTTTCGAGCCAGATATAAACATAACATCAAACATTACACCAGTTCAATCCAATGTGTTCAAAGAATGAATAGAAAAGCATGATCCACCAAGCAATAAAAATATCAAGTAAATAATGCTTAGATTAAAAAGAAATACATTCCTTAAAAACACACATTTTTTAAACACACACATACATGCACGCGCACTCACACTCGCACACACACACACAGACACATGCACTTGCGCTTGCCCAGACACATTAAATATATCAACTGCACTGAAACAGGATTACATGAGTATAAATATCTCTAGCATAAAATTCCATCTGGCTAACAGACTTTGGACTATCCATCTTGCTGAGTACAGAAATGTTTGCGGAAAAGGTGCGTTTTCAGATCTGACTTGAAGGTCTGGAGATCAGGAGCATTTCTGAGGGACGTTGGGGAAAGAATTCCAAATTTGGGGTACTTGAGCCCTAAAAGACCTTTTCCCTGTACATTTTAAATTAGTTCTTGGGACTTAAAGTAACAGTTCAGAACTGGATCTTAGTGTTCTACATGGTTCGTACGTTTCCAGCACAGAGGAGAGATATGGGGGAAGAGATTAATCAAAATGTCGGAAGGCAAGTGTCGCTAGTTTATAGTAATGCCGGACTCTATAGGAAGCCAGTGTAACTGATGCAAAAGAGGTGTGACACGATCAGATTTCTTTTTTGCTAGGACGAGTTGTGCAGCATTGTTCTGTACTTTCTGTAGTCTAATAAGAGAGGAAGATGGTAAACCTGCTAAGGTAGAATTGCAGTAATCCAGTCTGGACAGGGCAAAAGAGGAAACTGACTGAGCCATGTTTTTCTCCGTTAAGTATGGTCTGAATGAGGCTAGATGAAAATTGCATGAGCGACACAGGGATGAAAAATGAAAGGTTAGTCATATGAATAATACTTTTTCTGATGTTTAATAGCAACTTCACCGAATACTTGGTCCTTTGAAGTGACCAAACACACCATCCATTCTGAAAAGAATGTGTATTTACTTACAGCTCTTTCAACACCGACTGCTCTCAAGGAAGCTTAGTCAGCAATGGAAGTGGCCCATGTGTAACTCAATGAACAATCATTGTGTGTTTGTAAAATGTGGATTATTCAGAGTTAAAGAAAGTGTGCGTTGCATGGAGGAGTACGCCAGTGATTGTACCACTAGGTGTATAAGCAATGGAAAACATTGTTCCTATAAGACAAGTCTGAAGAATATGTGAGCACACACACACACACACACACCCACACACACTCACTTTATATAAACATCCTTTGTGTGCTTCCTATGTGGATGAGATGCAAAACCAGAACAAATTTATTGGCTAATACAGAATTTAAAGATTTAAAAAATTGAAATACAAATATCTGATCTTTGGCAATACATAACATTAACATACAACATTCAACACATGTTAAATAATCAATAAAGAAAGAAAATAATGTTATTTCATAACACCTAAACACACTTATTCATACTTGACCATTAAAGATGAAAAGGTAATTCATAAAGTGCTCATTGTACTTCTACCGGTAACTTGAAAAGTGTTAACCCTTTCGACGGTTCAGGCGCTGATCAGCAACTTCCTAGTTGAACGCTTCAGGCGCCAATGGGCAACTTGTATGCTCAACGCCTCAGGCGCCAATTGGCGACTTGTGCACTAGAGTTACTAACCTAATTCATTCTTCTTTTCGTGAAACCACACAAGTTCGAAATATTCACCATGTTTTCCATAACGTCTATTCTACGTTTGACTTGCAAGTTGACACACGTTGTCGCATATTTCCGAATTCATCTAGCAGATTTCTGCCGTCGAAGCAAGGCCAGCACTTCAGGAAACAAACGAAATGGTGTTAACAACACTACGGAGGCATTGCAAATGAGTTCAAACGATAATTCACCTGCTGGAGTGCCGTTTGCTGACAGAGACAGTGGAGAAGAATTCGTCAGATCGGTCGAGAGTGATTGACAAGTAACACAAAGACATTTGATAATGTACCTTCCAGTTTTGCAACATACAGTGTGTGTGGTGTTGGTGTTTCTGAATTGGATGTTTTTTTGTGTGTGTTTTTGTGTTTCTTTTGCTGTATCAAATTGACACAAATACATTATTCAATAATGTACAAAGACAATTGTGAAAGAAACCATCTTTCCAGTTTTGCATCATACAGTGTGTGTGGTGCTGTTGTTTTCCCTTATGGATACTCTCATGTGTGTGTGTGTGTGTGTGTGTGTGTGTGTGTGTTCTTCTCATCCCTGCACACAGGTGAGTGCACATTTGATTACACTGTGTTGTGTCTATGTTTCCAGTTGCACTTCCCAGTCTGTGTGTTAATTTTTCACTTGAAATGGTGTATTTCATGTTTAAAACAACTATGAATATGTGAAAACTACTCAAAAGTACATACTTTTTCATTTTCATCAACTGATTTCAAAATTCAGTCAATGTATTCATACAAATAAACATGCTTATCATAATTTGCATTCTTTGCTCTTTAACTCACTCGATACTAACACGGCTATAGCCGTTGTCCATTTCCAAATGGTTGTATACTGACAACGGCTATAGCCGTTATGACCTTAAAAAATTTCCACAAGTGACGTCATGACCCAGTGCCACAGCCATCCATGTTACAGCCTAATTAGCATAGGCCAACCTTTGACCACTGGAGTAGCTGGCGAGTCACTTGTTCCTGTACTGCTGAGCTATTTTTATCGTCACCCAGGCCTTTGTGTTCAAACAAACAACAATGGTGTTGCAACCCAGTGCGACTGGTTCACAGAGCAGACAAGGAAGGCGTGTTTACACCCTATGAGAAGCCGTGGAACTGGTCCAAACAGAAGGATCAGATGTAGAGTATGGTGAAGAAGACGAGTAGAGTGACTTTGTACCATCTGAGGAGAGCGAACATGAAAGTTTATCAGATATCTTATCTCATGTGGAAGAGCTGAGAGGCGTGGCAAGTGAGGCGGACAGTGACAGTGAAAGAGAGGCCAGTGCACACGGACTACTGGCTGACCAGAGCACAAACAGTTTTCTTCAATTTATGAGCAAAGAGTGGCATGAAGATTTTAGATTTTTTCCTGCAATTCTGCCATACATGGACCAGGAACTGCAAGGACTGCAGTTACAAGGTATGACTGGCCACGCCCCCATAAACATGTGTTTTTTTTTTTTGCCATGTGTAGACTGCGCCTGTTTTGGATATCAAATAGTGAGGTATTTTTTTCGGCCTTATGATTAGTGTTAGTGTATTCTTACAGTGCAGAAACTTCTGAAATGATTATCAGTGTGGTGTGTGTCAAAAACAGCTTTTTTGGGTGGGTGGGTGGGGGGGGGGGGGTTCCCTCAAGAACAGTGTGGATTACCCAGACAAGGATAAAGAATACCCCATCTCCATTCAGCTACAGAGTACCATGGAGTGAAGAGCTGCTTACTGTGCTTATTCACTATATCAATAATAATGTCTCCAAGTTTCAAGACTGTGTGACATTTATTTATTCATTTATTTATTTATTTTCAAACCATACTAATACCTACCGTACTGAAGAATACCACATGACAAATTACGAATTAGCTACTTTTATGTTATTTATTTTAGTTTATTTGTATGATGCAGAAACTCTCAAAAAGCCTTTTTTTGTACTCTTGCAGGGTTTGACAATGCATGTGGAAAATAACCCTTCTTTCAACAGTGCTGTGAATTTCATTACTATGTGCAACCACCCTCAATTTTGTTATCGTAAGAAAGGTAATCCAATTTATCTCTGGCTACAAAACGTGAACCATAATAGAAAGAGCTTTGAAAGTTTGTGCTCTTCTTATTCACTTTATCAGTAATGATGTCTCCAAATTTCAAAACTACTTGTCTTTTATTGATTTTTTTATGAATTGTTTTCAGACCATACTGATGCCCAGTGTACTAAAAAATGCCACACGACAAATTACTAGTTTGCCACTTG
This sequence comes from Babylonia areolata, assembly GCF_041734735.1. Lineage (NCBI taxonomy): Eukaryota > Metazoa > Mollusca > Gastropoda > Neogastropoda > Buccinidae > Babylonia > Babylonia areolata. Next base: position 52,559,765 of record NC_134898.1, read on the forward strand.
AATGTTATTTATTTTTGCTCATTTGTATGGTGCAGAAACTCTCAAATAGCCTTTTTTTTTTTTACACTCTACATTGTTTGACAATGCAATTCATGTGGAAATAACCCTTCTTTCAACAATACTGTGAATTTCACCACTATGATGTGCAACCACCCTCAATTTTCTTATCATAAAAAAGATAATCCTATGTATCTCTGGCTACAAAAAGTGAACCATAACAGTAAGAGCTTTGAAAGTTTGTGCTCCTCTTATTCACTTTATTAGTAATTGTGTCTCCAAATTTCAAGACTGTGTGTGTTTTCTTTATTAATATATATTTTTTTTTTCAACGCTACACTAAGGCCTTGTATGCTGAAGAATGCCACATGAAGAAATACGAACTTGCAAATTGCATGTTGCTGATATTAGTTCATTTGTGCAGTGCAGACAGTGAGACACTCTCAAATAGCCATTTTTTACATTCTACTGGGTTTCTCAATGTGATTTATGTGGAAAATAACCCTTCTTTCAACAATGGTGAAAATTTTTCTTCTGTGCATTTGCAACCACCCTCAATTTTGTTGTTGTAAAAAAACTATGTTTTATCACTCCAGCTACAAAAAATGAACAATGAAAGTAAGGGCTATGCCATTTATCAATAAACATGTCTCAAAATTTCAAGTCATTGTGTTTTGTCATTATTTTTTGGTGATTTTAAAAAAAACCTATACAAATACCCAGTATCCAGAGGAACATGTGATTACAAAAAGCCCAGTATCGAGTGAGTTAGCATGAGCTATGAATGAAGAAGACTGAATGAGTAGAAGCGAAGTAATGGCAGGGTAAAGCGGGTTGGTGGTAACAGTTTTCCCTCTCCTGCACAGCTGGTTTAGACAGAAGTGTACTGCTGCTCAGCTGGTTTGTACAGTGAGCTTGCCCTGCACCTCTGGTGATGAAAGGGTTAATTGTACATTATTGCTTATTTGTAAAGTGCCCATTATACATCTATGAGTAAATTGTAAAGTGCTCATTGTACATCTATCAGTGATTTGTAAAATATTCATTGAACATCTATCTATAATTTGTAAAGTGTTCATTGTACATCTATTTGTAATTTGTAAAGTGCCCAATGTACATCTACCAGCAATTTGTAAAGTGTCCACTGTGCATTCATTTATAATTTGTACAGTGTTCATTGTACATCTATTTGTAAAGTGCCCAATGTACATCTACCAGCAATTTGTAAAGTGTCCACTGTGCATTCATTTATAATTTGTACAGTGTTTATTGTTCATCTATTTGTAATTTGTAAAGTGCCCAATGTACATCTACCAGCAATTTGTAAAGTGTCCACTGTACATTCATTTATAATTTGTACAGTGTTTATTGTTCATCTATTTGTAATTTGTAAAGTGCCCAATGTACATCTACCAGCAATTTGTAAAGTGTCCACTGTACATTCATTTATAATTTGTACAGTGTTTATTGTTCATCTATTTGTAATTTGTAAAGCGCTCATTGTACAACTATCAGTAATTTGTGAAGTTCTCATTGTACATCTATTGGTGTTATCTAAAGTGCTTATGTACATCTATCAGTAAAGTGTCATTGTACATCTATCTGTTATTTGTAAAGTGCTCATTGTGTATCTATTCATAATTTGTAAAGTGTCCGTTGTACATGAAAGCCATAAGACAAAAATATTTATAAAACAACAACAACAACAAACAAACAAACAAAACCCCCAAACCTGACAAAACAGCAGAGTGGCAAAATAGATCTTAATGGACATTAGGAATACACAAGAATAACAAGAACAATTACAAGTGTGCCAGCACATGTGCGCGCATGCACGCACGCACGCACGCACACACACACACACATTGCTCCTTCCCTCTCTGCCCTCCACAAACACATACACACACTCAACACCAAGTCCGAATAAACATGGAGAACTTTTTTTTTTTTTTTTTTTTTAAACAGCACATTTAACCCCTTGACTGCTGAACTTGGTTAACTGAGAGTCTGGCATGAGTTTCAAATGCAATAACAAATTCTTAAAAAAACAATTATTACTTTTTGCATTACCAATGTCATCACTGGTTTTGCTGAACAAGAATAAGGCCATCCCAAAAGAAAATAGTAAAAACAAAAAACAAAAAAACAAAACAAAAAAAAAACACCCAACCACCCAGAATGATGACTGACAACTGATACGCTCTGATCTCAGTGAGATGACAACCTTTCAATGATGAGCATATTTGTCAGCAGTAGTCACGGGGTAAAAGAAGGTGAACTGGGGAGCATGATTCTATTAAAAAAGAAGAAGATAACACCTGGGAATAAACTATATCATTATCAATTTGTAATCAGGTTTTCATTAGAAAAAAGAAAAAAACAAACCAAAAAACAACACCAACAAAACCAACTGATTTTTCATACAAACACTTCAGTACACATCAGAGATATTCACATTTATTGTAATTCACAGACAGATCATTTATTGATCCTAAAACAGTTTCTTAACCCATTCACCCCTGGGGCGTTTACAGCCTTGCTAAACTCCCCTGTCATACTGATGTGGACAAATGCAGAAAACACATTGAAATCGACTGTTTTTTTTCCTCCAAACCAACACGTGTAGACACAGCCAGAAATATTGTACAAGTTCATTCCCTTCGCTTGTGGATGAGGCATATGCAATAATGTGGAAACTGTTTCAATGAAAGGATTTTGATGCCCCAGCAGTGCTCGGACATAGGGCTGAATGAGTAAAGCATTGGAATACTAGTCTACCAGAAAATACACGGTCATTTTGGAAGATCAATATCAGAATGAGTTAAGCATTGGAATACTAGTCTACCAGAAAATACACGGTCATTTTGGAAGATCAATATCAGAATGAGTTTAGCATTGGAATACTAGTCTACCAGAAAATACATGGTCATTTTGGAAGATCAATATCAGAATGAGTTAAGCATTGGAATACTAGTCTACCAGAAAATACACGGTCATTTTGGAAGATCAATATCAGGTTGAAAGAAGCAGTGTTAAATTGAAAGCAGCAATGCTGAAATATTGGGAGAAAGTGTAAGCTGTGGGTGTAATCTGATTTACCATTTAAATAACCAGACAAGTTTCAGAAAATTAAACTTCACACTGTTTTTTGTGTGTGCAAAAGCTGTTATTATTGTCAAATGACTCTGTAACTAACATCGGAGATTAGAAAAGAGAGATAAACCACTTGCAGAAATTGCTGAAGCCAGGCAGCCTGCGCCGCGACACACATTCATTATTCATGAGCTGCCTTTGCCCCGCCCAAACTAAAGGAAAGCGTCAGTCGAACGCAGTCTCCTGAGTGATTTTATAATTTGGATTACACCTTTTTTCCCTTTTCTGTTTGCTTCATCCCACGCAGATGTCAAACTCAATTTTGTTGCGAATAACATTCCTAAATATTTATATGTATTGGTTACTTTTATTTCCCTATCACCACAGCACCATTTTTCACCAGTCGAAAGATGACCTCCATTGCGGAAAACTATAATATTGGTCTTATCGAGATTCACTGTTTGTTGTAGTCTGTCTGTTTCTTGCTTAAGGGCATTTAATTGATTTTGTAACACTATGGGTGTGTCAGACAAGAGAACAACATCATCAGCAAATAGCATTAAGAGCAAATCTGTTGCACCAGGTATCATTTGTATTCCATGTCTCCCCTTCTTTGATAACTCCACTGCCAATTCACCAATGAAAAAGGAAAACAGCTGTGAGCTTAGCATACAACCTTGTTTAACCCCTCTTGGACACTGAAAAAAGTCTGAATAAATACCTTTGTCACGAACACATACAAGTACAGAATCGTAGATGCTTTTAACAGCCATGTAAAACTCCGGAGAGAGAGAGAGAGAGAGACAGAGACAGAGACTTAGAGAGAGAGATAGAGCACAATACAACGGTCTGCTCGGGCAACATGAAGCGTTCGTATATATATGAATTATATATATGATTATGTACATATAGATAGATTTAGATTTACATACTGATAGATCTATATGAAATTATGTATGTATGTATTCATGTATGAATGTATGTATGTATAGACAGATGTTAGAAGAGAGACAGAGCTGAATATGTATTTTATGTTTTGATTTTTTTTGTTTTTTTTTTTGTTTTTTGAAGAAATGGTGATGTAAACCAGAAAGTGTGAAGAAAAAGTAGCGTTACGAAAACGCAGTTCAATAATTTATAACTGTCTCTCTCATGTGCAACATTGCGCTGGGGGGGGAGGAGTTGGTGGTGGGGGGAGCTGCTTTATTTTCTTTTTATATTATCTACATTCAAGCAGATGCAAACGTGCTAAAAACCAAGCAAAAATGAATCAGTTTTCACTGTATACAGCGAATCTTACTACACGTGGGAAATTCCAGGCATAACTTAACTTTCGCTTTACTGCAGCTGAACCTCAGAACCGACCAGTTTCCTTCAGGTGGGGAAGGAGAGGGTGATTTACCCCCACCCTTCCGCACTGCGTGTGTGCCCCAAAACGGCTTCAGCACTGTTATAGACAGTAAGAAGGGGCCTGCCGCGAGTGGTTTATCTCTCTTTTCTAATCTCCGCTGACATGTACCACTGTCAGATAAAGGGAAGATCATAATAATGTTTTCATACCAAAACAACAACAACAACAAAAAAAAAAAAAAAAAAAAATCACCTAGTTAAAGAAATTTCACTCACAGATATGATTTTTTTTGTAATTTATCTTGTTATTTTATCATATTCATGTTAAGTACCTTGAGCATTGTTATTTCAATGAAAGGCGTAATAGAAATGAACTGTTATCGTAACTACAGTCATTACTTACCATACAAACTACACACCTCTAAATAACAAATAATTGCTCAGAACAGCAGATGTAATCAACACAACCAAGATAGGTGAAAAGTATACAGATCAGAAGAGAGGAGAATGATTTTGGCTGAATGGTTCGAGTGCTGCATTGACACCCAAGGCTCCATCCCGGTTTTGGTGCACCTGGTGGGTTGAGAGTGGAGATTTTTCTGATTGCCTAGGTCAACATATGTGCAGAACTGCTCATGTCTGAACTCCTTTCATGTGTATGAATGCAGCTCATCAGATACACACACTGAACATCCTTAAATCCATGTCAGAGTTTGGTGGGTTATGGAAACAAGAACGCACCCAGCATGCATAACCCTGAAAATGGAGTATGCTGCCTACATGCCAGGGTAAAAATGGTTATATACGTAAAAGCCCACTTGTACACACCAGTGAATGTAGGAACTGCAGCCGACCAACTCAGAGGAAGAAGCAGAAGAAGGCAAGAGGAGAGAGAGGTGGGGTAATCAAAGCAATACATCAAAGCTCTGCTCTCATGTAAGCACTGAGAAATACTTTCTATTCACGTATGTTTACATCAACCTAATGTTATCATCTTTTTATAAAACGATTCTGATAAGAAAATACAGAGGTAGACTGCTGTGCTAAAATGTGGACGACCTGCTATTTGACATGAATGGAAAAAAGAAAGAAATTACTATGTTAGTGCCTGATATTAATTTAACACATACCAAAAAAAATCACTTCATATCAAAACATTTATAAAACTGCAAGCCTGATATTTGGTTTTAAGAATAAAAAAAAAGAAAAAAGGAAAGTGCATGAATGAATTCCAAAGAAATCCAAGAAAGAAATTTCTCTTCCCTCCCTACCCCACCTTCTTTCTTCGTCTCTCCATTCAACCCCAGCTATGTGCAGACGTCAATTCAGACATACCCACACAGCCCCACCTTCTTTCTTCGTCTCTCCATTCAACCCCAGCTATGTGCAGACGTCAATTCAGACAAATACCCACACAGCCCCACCTTCTTTCTTCGTCTCTCCATTCAACCCCAGCTATGTGCAGACGTCAATTCAGACAAATACCCACACAGCCCCACCTTTCTTTGTCTCTCCATTCAACCCCAGCTATATGCAGACGTCAATTCAGACATACCCACACGGCCCCACCTTTCTTCGTCTCTCCATTCAACCCCAGCTATGTGCAGACGTCAATTCAGACAAATACCCACACAGCCCCACCTTTCTTCGTCTCTCCATTCAACCCCAGCTATGTGCAGACGTCAATTCAGACATACCCACACGGCCCCACCTTTCTTCGTCTCTCCATTCAACCCCAGCTATGTGCAGACGTCAATTCAGACATACCCACACGGCCCCACCTTTCTTCGTCTCTCCATTCAACCCCAGCTATGTGCAGACGTCAATTCAGACAAATACCCACACAGCCCCACCTTTCTTCGTCTCTCCATTCAACCCCAGCTATGTGCAGACGTCAATTCAGACAAATACCCACACAGCCCCACCTTTCTTCGTCTCTCCATTCAACCCCAGCTATGTGCAGACGTCAATTCAGACAAATACCCACACAGCCCCACCTTTCTTCGTCTCTCCATTCAACCCCAGCTATGTGCAGACGTCAATTCAGACATACCCACACAGCCCCATCCTTGACGGCTTCTATATCATATGTGTACACTGTCTCCCAACTCCATTTTCATCCATGCACATAAACACATCATTTCCTTGCATAAATAGGAGGTGATTTTTTTTTCTCCAATTTACAATTCATCACTGTTGGTTTTCTTTTTCTTTTTTGTTAGGACAATATGGTTTAAATTTTTCTTCATGTTCATAACCATTTTATATTCAATGTAACTTTAAAAAATTTTTACATTTTTTTTTTTTAAAGAAGACAATATTATTTTATCTGTTTCCATTATTATTTTATATGTACTGTCCAAAAGAAGTAAAGGACTATGTTCAATTTTTCTTGGTTTCAAAAAAGAAAAAAAAGGAAGTGACTGAGTGAAATACTGTAATGTATAATTAAAAAGTCTTTCCATCGTTGACTACAAATGGTAATATTTCATTTGGCCACACCAAGATTCTATATTTTCAAAGACAGAAAAATTGAACACATTCATAAATTGCTTTTGGACAATATACATGGCTTCCTTCTGGAGAAACTACACACTCCCTAGTTGTGTGTGTATGCCAGGAAGTAATACAGCAGTGAGAGGGGAAAGGTGGGGGAAGGGATCAGTGACAGAATTCAAGCAGCATTGTAACTCAGTATGTTAGACAGTGTCAGGCCCAGTAGTATGCCCCTCAAAACTTTGTTTACCTTTGCACCCTTAAGTCCACGTTTTTTCTTCTGCAATTGGAAGAGACATGGTTAAAAAAAATCCTTCCAACATGTTTCATATTCAAATTTTATCTGGAAAGTGTTCATTTTTGTTGCATAGTTATTGTCCAAGTTGTGGTGGTGGTGGTGGTTTTAGTGTATTTGTGTGTATCTGTGTGCGTGTGTGTGTGTGTTTCTATGTCTGTGTCTGAGTGTCCGTTTGTGTGTCTGTGTGTCAGTGTGTGTATAGTTATGTGGATGTACTTTTATGTGAACAAAGAATGTGTGCCTATAACACAGCATGATGCAGCAGTAAGCAGTTGAAAAGCACATAAAACAAGAGAGGCAAGGCCTTCAAGACTCACTTGTGAAACACTTAAAAAAAAAAAAAAATTAAATTGTTAAAATGTGTTCTGTATTTGTTATTATAAAGCTTCGGGTTAAAAAAAAAAAAAAAAAAAAAAAGGCCAGACGGCAGATTCCAACCCTGTGTGTTCGGGTGAGAAGAAACTGTCTTATCCAATACACTATTGTGGCTCCTTAAGCGAAGTTCAAAAATTAAACATTTAAACATGCTTTTTTAAGGGAAATAAATCAATTGCGGTATTCGCAGTGAGAACGCTGTTTAAATCATATTATTCTGGTTATCTTGGGCATTCAAAAAATCTTTAAGGGCAATTAAAAATTCTTTTTAAGTCCGCGGTAAAGGAGACGTGGCTATCGCCGCAATCACACTGCAACATTTAGCCATTTTCTCTGGATCTAGATAGATGTAGAAGTTTAGTTACACCCGCCGGGAATGTATGACACAGTCAATTCAATTTCTCTTTTATGTTCATTCTAGTTTTATAGTTTTAAAGTTGATATGAAAATTGAGTATTTTGTTAAACTAATAACATGTAGAGCCAAGTACAAGTACTTCTAAACGTTGTATGAAGTGAAAAGTCAAGACTGGAAATTTCTACGTTTCATCAAGGGTATTAACTCTCATGGTTTATTATTTCTAACTGTGAATTCTGACTGATTTTGTTGATATTTTTATGGCAGTTTGGGGCATAATCCATAAGTGATGAGGCATTCACAAATCCTTCTCTGAATAAATATTTAACGGTCTCCTTCTCCAACTTTCCATCACATGTTATTGTGTATTGTTGATTGAATATAGGATTGAACGGGCAGGTCAACAACATGAAACAAAATGGCGTCCTTCGCATTCGCCATCGAGGAATATGAGCACACGCTCTGAATATGTATAAATATGTGTACGCAACTGATTTTTGCCCATGACCTTCAGGGCTCAGCCAACTGATCTATAAAGTCCACTTGTAGTACTCATTTTAGTATTTTCCGAAAAAGACCACTTGGGCGAATGAACATAGCGAAAGCCCTGTACAGTGAGAGTAAAACACACAAGCTTTTTATGTACTGAGTATAATTTCAAAATGTAATGTTTAAGATGAGAAAGATCAGTTTAAAGCAAATTAAGTCCCCTAGCATTAATTACAGATTAGTTTCCCTTTTTTACTGTCTGCACTAAAGACATGCACCAGAAATATAACTTCCATGCTTAAGAAGCAAAAGAAGTTCCTATTTGAACAAAAAATGATAAAAATGACTGCTCTTGTTGTTGTGTCAGAATATCAGATCAAAGTGCCAAATTTAGAGAGTAAAAATAATTATAAATGTAACAGTAAATTCAGTTTGCATATAATTTGGCTTCCTTTTTAATTTTTTTTGTGCCCATCCCAGAGGTGCAATATTGTTTTCAACAAGATGACTGAAAAAAACTGAATTTTTCCTATTTTTATGCCAAATTTGGTGTCAACTGACAAAGTATTTGCAGAGATAATGGCAATGTCAAAGTTTACCACGGATGCACACACACACCCACACACACAGACAACTGAACACTGGGTTAAAACATAGACTCACTTTGTTTACACAAGTGAGTCAAAAACTAAGTGCATGAACATGCTTAAGAAATGAATGTCTACACACTAGGGGGAGAAGAGATGTATAGGGGCCTGCACTGCATGCACTGAGCTAGTCCCAAGATTCAAACATCTGGGTGTGGCTAGCTTCCTTTGATACCACTCACTTCTTCAAGCAATGCCAAGTGAAAACATTCTCACTTTTGTCTTCAACACATAGCCAGCTACACACAGACATCAAATCAATGCAAGTAGAAATGAATATTTTTGTTTAGTCAGTAGCATGGACACACACTGACAGAGTAGCCTGAAACTGTTATTTCAGCCATTGGTGTGTACTGTGCCAGCCCATCAGCTATTGGTGTGTACTGTGCCAGCCTATCAGCCGTTGATGTGTACTGTGCCAGCCCATCAGCTATTGGTGTGTACTGTGCCAGCCCATCAGCCATTGGTGTCTACTGTGCCAGCCCATCAGCTATTGGTGTGTACTGTGCCAGCCTATCAGCCGTTGATGTGTACTGTGCCAGCCTATCATCCGTTGATGTGTACTGTGCCAGCCCATCAGCTATTGGTGTGTACTGTGCCAGCCTATCAGCCGTTGATGTGTACTGTGCCAGCCCATCAGCCACTGATGTGTACTGTGCCAGCCCATCAGCTATTGATGTGTACTGTGCCAGCCCATCAGCCACTGATGTGTACTGTGCCAGCCCATCAGCCATTGATGTGTACTGTGCCAGCCCATCAGCCGTTGGTGTGTACTGTGCCAGCCTATCAGCCGTTGGTGTGTACTGTGCCAGCCCATCAGCTCTTGGTGTGTACTGTGCCAGCCCATCAGCTCTTGGTGTGTACTGTGCCAGCCTATCAGCTCTTGGTGTGTACTGTGCCAGCCCATCAGCCGTTGATGTGTACTGTGCCAGCCTATCAGCCGTTGACGTGTACTGTGCCAGCCCATCAGCTATTGGTGTGTACTGTGCCAGCCCATCAGCCGTTGATGTGTACTGTGCCAGCCCATCAGCATTTGATGTGTACTGTGCCAGCCTATCAGCTCTTGGTGTGTACTGTGCCAGCCCATCAGCATTTGATGTGTACTGTGCCAGCCTATCATCCGTTGATGTGTACTGTGCCAGCCCATCAGCTATTGGTGTGTACTGTGCCAGCCCATCAGCTCTTGGTGTGTACTGTGCCAGCCTATCAGCTCTTGGTGTGTACTGTGCCAGCCCATCAGCCATTGATGTGTACTGTGCCAGCCCATCAGCTGTTGATGTGTACTGTGCCAGCCCATCAGCTGTTGGTGTGTACTGTGCCAGCCTATCAGCTCTTGGTGTGTACTGTGTCAGCCCATCAGCTCTTGGTGTGTACTGTGCTAGCCCATCAGCTCTTGGTGTGTACTGTGCCAGCCCATCAGCTCTTGGTGTGTACTGTGCCAGCCCATCAGCCACTGGTGTGTACTGTGCCAGCCTATCAGCTCTTGGTGTGTACTGTGCCAGCCTATCAGCCGTTGATGTGTACTGTGCCAGCCCATCAGCCATTGGTGTGTACTGTGCCAGCCCATCAGCTCTTGGTGTGTACTGTGCCAGCCTATCAGCCATTGGTGTGTACTGTGCCAGCCCATCAGCTCTTGGTGTGTACTGTGCCAGCCTATCAGCCGTTGATGTGTACTGTGCCAGCCCATCAGCCATTGGTGTGTACTGTGCCAGCCCATCAGCTCTTGGTGTGTACTGTGCCAGCCTATCAGCCATTGGTGTGTACTGTGCCAGCCCATCAGCTGTTGATGTGTACTGTGCCAGCCCATCAGCTGTTGGTGTGTACTGTGCCAGCCCAACAAACAAACAAAAAAGAAAATCCATCAGGCTTTTCAAACCAAATTTACGAGTGGTGGCCTAATGGTAATACGCCTGACTAGGAAGCGCACAGGTCCAAACCCCATATACAGATTGGGATTTTACTCCCCCACCTCCATCCACTGGACCTTGAGTGGTGGTCTTGGTGCAAGTCATTTGGATGAGATGATTAACACATAAAAGAACCCATGGCCACACAAAAGGATTGTCCCTGGCACAATTTTGTTGAAAAAGGCCATTTTCATTATAAAGCAAATGCACTTGCAAACAGAATACACTTGCAAACCGAAAAAAGAAAGGAAAAAAGGGACACTGCACTGTGGTGATGCACTCCCCATCGGGGAGAGAGAGCAGCCTGAATTTCACACAGAGAAATCTGTTGTGACAGAAAGTAATACAGTACAGTGGTGATGCACTCCCCATCGGGGACAGAGAGAGAGCAGCCTGAATTTCACACAGAGAAATCTGTTGTGACAGAAAGTAATACAGTACAGTGGTGATGCACTCCCCATCGGGGAGAGAGAGCAGCCTGAATTTCACACAGAGAAATCTGTTGTGACAGAAAGTAATACAGTACAGTGGTGATGCACTCCCCATCAGGGACAGAGAGAGAGCAGCCTGAATTTCACACAGAGAAATCTGTTGTGACAGAAAGTAATACAGTACAGTGGTGATGCACTCCCCATCGGGGAGATAGAGCAGCCTGAATTTCACACAGAGAAATCTGTTGTGACAGAAAGTAATACAGTACAGTGGTGATGCACTCCCCATCGGGGAGAGAGAGCAGCCTGAATTTCACACAGAGAAATCTGTTGTGACAGAAAGTAATAGAGTACAACAAAATACAATGATAGAGACAGCAAGAAGAGTGACAAGACGATAAGCAACAACAAGACGGTATCCATGTTAAACTAGATGGACAAGTTAAAGAAAGCAGCATGCATACAGTGGTGAAATTGACCGTGGAGGGTGGACGTTTCTTGGGTCCTTTGGCCCGCGACGCTGTCAGGTGAACCAGCTTGTGCGACGATGACTCAACTGCATCAAAGCTCGCTTCCTCCCCATCTGTTACACACAACATTCAAGATTCAATGAACCTTTGTCCTCCCTAAAATTAATTTGTGATACAGTGTATCATGTTCGTATATTCAAAATGCGTTTATTAATTCGGTTTTAACATCTTAGGGTACGTTACCTGCACTGTGTGGAATGATGTATGCAATGCTTTCGTATTCATGTCCGTCATATATTTCATATCTGTTTTCACAATCATTTCCATGTTGATTACGTGTCTTTGTTGTGATAGTGCAACTGGCCAAATTTCTCTACGATACTAATAAAGTTATTCTTGTCGTATCATATCTTTTGGGGCATGGAAGACTTCACTGAACAACAATCCAGTACATGTCTTGGTTTATCATAACAACTGCATCAATTAAGGTACAATAACGGTTTACATTTCTTCATCTCCATGAAAGTGTCCAATGCAACACAGCAAGTTTTAATGAATATACCTAGTGTTAACAGACCCCATTTCCATGCAGATAATACTTTACAAAACGAGAATACAGATTTGTGGCATGAACATTTATCTGGCAACAATCCTTAACAAATATCAGACAAATCTGGAGACACAATGATAAAACCAAATTCATAAGCAACAGTATTCATGTCACTTTTTTTTCTTTCTTTTTTTGATACAACTATGGTATTCTCTTGGAATTCCATTCATCCATCCTGTTTCAATAAATAAAAAGTGATCATTACATTTAAATTTGATTAACAAAATATGTCTGTAGTGGGCAATTGACTAATATATTTTTTTCTCTTTAATAAAATCCTCTTCTTGACCATGTATGTCTGTTCTGATTTGATGACATACATGTGTGTGTGTGTGTGTGTGTGTGTGTGTGTGTGTGTGTGTGTGTGTGTGTGTGTGTGTATGTGTGACAAACAAAAATTCATTTTTAATTAACTGACAGAGAAATGGATGGCACTGCTGAATGCATTCCAATTCAACAATCTCATGTGAAGGAAAAACGACAAAAACAACAAAAACATAAACATAAGGACCTCTTCCCAATTCAACAATGCAAATATTAAGTCTGAATGCCATCAGCAAATGTATACATATTAAGGAGTGTATCTATCGGAAAGGTAGCAGCTGAAGGTATCATATTTCATGACACAAACCCAAGGCTCCTCCAAAATGAAGCACTGCACATATATTCACAAAAAGAACACATAAACATGTTACACACACAAACTTTCAGTTTAATTTTCAAGGAGACATCAATGCGTGTGGACTGATCCATACACACTACACCACACTGAAAAAAACCCGAAGCAGATGGCTGACTTACGCATATACCAAATGCACTGGTCATGCCTTGAGTTGAGAGCTTACCCTAGGTTTCTGTAAAAATGAACATGAAATAATACAATGAAACAAAAAACAAACAAACAACTAACCTTAAATATAAAATGCAATAAAATGAAAGATATATACAAGGTAAGTGACTGAAATAAAATAAGAATAAAAATGGGCAAAGTTCAACCAACTTGTACACACTCACATATATGTACATGCTCACACATGCAAGCAAATGCACACACTCACAAACACATACACAACCTCATACAAACCTCAACCTCAAATATGAAACACACACAATGCCACAAACTAATCTGTCTTTAATCACACACATGTATTGACTAAAACTATGACTTAAACTGTTGTTCTTGTTTTATTTTTTTCTTCTTCTGTTATTAACCATTATAGACTAACAATTTCTACCATTCAGTTATGGTTTTTTGCAGCAGTGTGTTGTCTACATAATGATTATTCATGAACGCATACTCATTGGTCAAAGGGCCTTTCGATATCAAGCACCTTCTTTCTGGAGTTCTCTTCCTCTGGATCTCTATCACTCATCAACTCTGTGCTCTTTCAAAACTAAAATAAAAACCTACCTGTTTAGAATAGCCTTTTGATGTGACGAAGCATAGTCATTTGTACCCTCAACACCCTCAAAACTGAAGTCTTAATGTAGAGCGTGTGCTTGTGGGTGGTAGTTTACTGGGAGTGTGTATGTGCTTGTGCTTGTGCGTGTGCATGTGTGTGCACGTGTGTTGGGCATATTTTGTGCCTTTTCTATATGATTATTCATATTTGCAATTTGTGGTATTGTCTTGGTGTTTACAGATTCTGTTTTTCTCTTCTATGTCCTCACTACTGTATTATGCATTTTTTCATGTGAGGACTTCCAGCTCATTATACGGGGAGTTTGCACCATATAAATACTACATGGAGTGATGGCCTAGAGGTAACGTGCCCGCCTAGGAAGCGAGATAATCTGAGCATGATGGTTCGAATCACAGCTCAGTCGCCGGTATTTTCTCCCCCTCCACTATGCCTTGAGTGGTGGTCTGGCTGCTAGTCATTCTAATGAGATGATAAACTGAGGTCCTGTGTGCAGCATGCACTTAGCGCATGTAAAAGAACCCACGGCAACAAAAGTGTTGTCCCTGGCAAAATTCTGTAGAAAAAACCACTTTGATAGGAAAAAAAAACTGCACGCAAAAAAAACAACAAAAAAACAACAACAAAAAAAAAGGGTGGTGCTCTCAGTGTAGCGATGCACTCTCCCTGGGGAAAGCAGACCGAATTTCACACAGAGAAATCTGTTGTGACAAAAAAGAGAAATACAAATACAAATATATCATCATCTCTCAATGCCTTAGAGACAGATTGAAAACGAAAGAAGAAAAACATTTTTTGAACAACGGAAAGACATAACCTGCAATCAACATAAATGACAGTCACACATGTTCCTTTTTAATTCCCTGTAAGATTGGGCCAGTGCTCTTTCCAATGCCAAGCCCTAGACACAGTGGATTTAAATTCACTGCCCCAATGGCGGTAAGAGGCTGTGGGACCTTTAGATATAAAAGATCACTAACGATTCACACAATAGTTGGCAAAAACAAACAAACAAATAAACAAACATCAGAGATCTCAGTTGTGACACATTCCTTGACTGAAAACCAACAAGCCAGCAGCATAGTGAGAAAGTGAAAGTGAATGAATCACTGTTTATCAGAGTAAAAACTGATAGCATTATACAGACATAACAAGTCAGACTGAGTGATGGCAGTGCAGCAGCAGAATACATGTCACAAATGTCACACACAGGTGCAGAGAGCGAACAGCAGTGAAACAACAGAGCCATGTACAATCCAAAACAATCATGTGCCGATTATGTTCAGTGTGGGTAGGAACTGGGAAGTAGGTGGGTGGGAAGGGGTTAATGCTACAAAGTAAAGAAGAGTGTGGAAGGTTGGTGAAGTCAGAACAAACCATCATCAAGTGATATCAAAAGCACCACACCCAGCATCTTACACCCACTGACAGAGAACCCCCCCAACACACACACAAAAAAAAAAAGGAGGAAAGGGAAAGACTGATTAATAAATACGAGAAGATTCCCAGGACAGAAACTCCTGAGTGGAAAGACTGGGGAAAAGACACACATGCCAAGCCAGTGCACATCCTTCAGGACAGCCAGTATCAACCAACAGCAACGGAACAACAAGTAGGGAGTTTTGGGCACATCACATTTCATTCATGGATACAGAAGAGGGAACAGCAGTGAAACAACATAACCATGTACAATCCATGACAAGTACGTGTGGATCAAGCTCAATGTGGGTAGAAGAAGGGGAAAGAAAACTGTGCAAGGACTGAATCTGAACAAACCATCACGCAATTAAAAAAAAAAAAAAAGCGCCACAACCAGCATCTTACATCCACCAATTCGTTGGGAAAACCCCACCACCAAACCCAACCCCTCCCCAGCCCACCCTCTGAAAAAAAAACAGAACCAAAAGCAAGGCAGAGGGAAAGACTGGGATAAACATCTGAAGACTTCATTTCCAGAACAAAAAGTCAACAAGGGAAAGACTGGGTAACACATCACATGCCAAGCCAGTGCAAATTATCTCAGGACAGCCAGCCAATATCAACAGCAGTGAAGGAAGAAACAGGGAGAGTTGTGCACACCAAGGAAAAGAAGTGCAAGAACCCTGGGTTCAGGTACAGTGCAGCTAGGATACTCAGTGCCCCCACACGTACTGCAGCAAAACAGGGACGCAGTGTGACGTGCACCACCACCACCACCACAAAAGCAGCCATGGAGAATCACTGACCCTCAGTCGTGCTGGACAAGGAAGGAGAGTGGTGGTTGGTGCTAGGCTCTTTGCCTCTCAGCTCCATTCTAGCAGGCTCTGAGGGCCTGGGTGGGTCAGGCTTGCTGGAAATTGATGCCTCACCCATCCTAGCTGCCGCACCCGGCTTGCGGCCTATCGGGGGTGGGGCTGCCATTTTTCTGGACCCAGCGCTTGCTGGGGGTTTGTCTGCAACTGCTTCTGAAAGAACAGCACACAGTGATGACATGTCTAACACACACACACACATAAATACACACACACACACACACACACAGAGTACCAAGCTGCTAGGCACACACACACACACACACACAGTCATGACATTTCCACTAACACAAAAACACACATACTGATGGACACTAGGGGTATAGGGGTGAAAGTAGGCAGGAAAACTGACAACAACAGTTTCAGGCTGTGACAATGAAGACTGGGAGGGAAAAATTCTGCGGAACGTCCTGTCACACATACTGGTGATTGTTGACAAACAATAAAGAGTGGGGAGATATTGATGTCCCATACACATGCGTCACCATCCAATGACCCATCCTGAAAGCACAACAGCAGATACAAACTCCTACCTAAATCACCAACCTCTGTGAGAGACACTGTATCATGCATCTGACACAACTTCAACGTGGTGTTTAACAAATATCAACAACAGCCAGGCTACAAGTTCATCCCATCCACCTGGCAGAAAACAGACGTGTGTGCACTTTACACGGAAGGTTGACCGATGTTCAGTCCCTTTCCACAGGAAACACAGAACACCCAGTGAACAGCAAATGATCTACACAGTTAACACGATGGGCAGCATGGCACACTTCTCTCACCTTCTGCCATCGACCTACGCTTTGTCATGCTGCTCTTTCGCTGGCCTGCAGTCACAAAAAAACAACAACAAAAATACTTCACACGTCTGCTCACGACACTACCATCAGCAAATACTGACAGTAGCATACATTTTCATTATATAAATTAATCTGTATTTCTTTTTTTTTTTCTCTTTTTTTCTGAGACTTAGTCTGTCTCAATTCAAACGCTCTTGTCTGCTTTTTCATAGGTTTTTATACTGTCTCCCCCTTCTCTGAGCATAGAGTTCAGTTCAGTTAAGCACAGAGAATCAACTGTCACTGACGGCTGCTTGAAATCCTACAGGCTTTGACAGATAGAAGTCTGCTGATGTTAACGGCCTGTGCCTTTTGTCCACACAATCATATGTAATGGTACACAAAATGTATGTACAGTTTGTATATATAGACCTATTATATCTACAGTCAGTAAGATCAATTATTCTGAACAAGTGACATTAAATACACTATATAACAGCTGTTCTGTCAAAAACTGTAACATTCACTGATTTAGTTAATGAACACTACAGCTCAGGGCCAACATTCACGTGCACAGCAGTATAATACTGACATTAAGAATTAAATAAAACCAAAGAAAATTGTTAAATGAAACACAGAGATAGAAAAGAAAACACTGTTACTTCTGCTTACATATTAAAAAAGAAAAAAAAGAAGTAGCAAGGAACTTATGTAGTAAACAAAAGAACACAGACACAAGACACTTTTACTTCTATCTAGAATGAAACAAAAGCAAAGAAGAATACTAAAATGAAACAAATGCAAAATAAAGAGATCATCGTTACTATGATGGAGAAAATGGGTGCACATGTACAAGCACACACTTAAGTGGTCAAGAAATTGAGACAAAAAAAGAAGCAGCAAAAGAAGGGAAAGTCTTGAACAAAACCTATTCATGTTCATTTCTATTGCAAGAGACCATAACAATGCAAAAACAAGAGAGGCAAGGCCTTCAAGACTCACTTGTGATACAAAAAAATCTAATCATTAAAATGTGTTCTGTATTTGTTATTGTAAAGCTTCGTGTAAAAAAAACAACAAAAAAAAACCAAAAAAAAAAAAAAAAAAAAAAAAAAAAAAAAAAAAAAAAAAAAAAAAAAAATCCTGAAAGTAGATTCGAACCCTGCGTGTTCGGTTGAGAAGAAACTGTCTTATACAAAACACTATCATGGCTCCTTACCTGATGTTAAAAAATTTAACATTCAAACATGCTTATTTAAAGGGCGATAAATCGATTGCGGTATTCGCAGTGAGAACGCTGTTTAAATCATATTATTCTGGTTATCTTGGGCATTCAAAAAATCTTTAAGGGCAATTAAAAATTCTTTTTAAGTCTGCAGTAAAAGAGACGTGGCTATCGCCGCAATCACATTGCAACATTTAGTGGTTTTCTCTGGATCTAGATAGATGTACAAGTTTAGTTACACCCGCCGGGAATGTACAACACGGTCAATTCAATTTCTCTTTTATGTTCATTCTAGTTTTATAGTTTTAAAGTTGATATGAAAATTGAGTATTTTGTTAAACTAATAATATGTAGAGCCAAGTACAAGTACTTCTAAACATCGTATGAAGTGAAAAGGACTTAATATTGAGAAAAGTCAAGACTGGAAATTTTTACGTTTCATCAAGGGTATTAACTCTCATGGTTTATTATTTTTAACTGTGAATTCTGACTGATTTTGTTGATATCTTTATGGCAGTTTGGGGCATAATCCAGTAAGTGATGAGGCGTTCACAAATCTTTCTCTGAATAAATATTTAAGGGTCTCCTTCTCCAACTTTCCATCACATGTTATCGTGTATTGTTGATTGAATACATGATTGAACGGGCAGGTCAACAACATGAAACAAAATGGCGTCCTTCATGTTCGCGAGGAATATGAGCACGCACTTTGAATATGTATAAATATGTGTACGCAAATGATTTTTGCCCATGACCTTCAGAGCTCAGCCAATAGATCTATAAAGTCCACTCGTAGTATTGATTTTAGTATTTTGCGAAAAAGACCACTTGGGCGAATGAACATAGTGAAAGCCCTGTACACTGAGAGTAAAACACACAAGCTTTTTATGTACCGAACATAATTTCAAAATTTAATGGACAGGAATGTCAGAACCTTGCCGGAGTCTGCACTAGCTGGGTCACGGTTAAGTATGTGTAATTAAATTTAATGTTTAAGATGAGAAAGATCAGTATAAAGCAAACTACCCCCCCCTAGAATTTCTTACAGATCTATTTCCCTTTTTTTACTATCTGCACCAAAGACATGCACCAGAAAGGAGGAAACAGAGCAAACCATAGGCCTAGTTTGCATCAGTTTGACATGGTACAGTATATGACACCAAAATATAACTTCCATGCTTAGCAAAAGAAGTTCCTGTTTGAACAAAAAATGATAAAAATGACTGCTCTTGATGCTGTGTCAGAATATCAGATCAAAGTGCCAAGTTTAGAGAATAAAAAACAACCCAAAACCCCCCCAGTAAATTCAGTTTGCATATAATTTGGCTTCTTTTTTTATATATTTTTTTTTGGTGCCCATCCCAGAGGTGCAATATTGTTTTCAACAAGATGATTGGAAAGAACTGAATTTTTCCTATTTTTATGCCAAATTTGGTGTAAACTGACAAATTATTTGCAGAGAAAATGGCAAAATTAAAGTTTACCACAGACACACACACACACAGACAACTGAACACAGGGTTAAAACATAGACTCACTTTGTTTACACAAGTGAGTCAATCACACACACATCTAACACAAATGACACCTACCAAAAATATTATGGAAAAGAATAAAGAAAAAAATAAAATAAAAATCATCAATTACTACATGATGTATGTAGTCTTCTCCAAGCAACTATATCACATGTCCTTGTGTGACTAGCACTTAAAATGCATCAAAATCACCTTGCAGTGAACAGACAATAAACAAGGAGAACACTCAAAAGACATCAACAAGAACACAAATGGGAGAAACCCAAGGCTCCTCACCATGATCTTTCTTGACACTGGTGTTCTTCTCCTCCATGCTGTGAGCCTTGTCAGCCAGTTTGGGGTACAGGTTCTTCCCTGATGGTGGTGGGGGCTTCTTGGGGGCTTTGGATGGCTGAACAACACACAAGATCATCATGCTTTGACTCGGTTTCACCAAAATGGTTTCCTACTTTAGCACACACACACACACACAAAACTTTATAACTGTTTAAAAACTTAATTCACTAAACATAATATACACTGCTGTGGCAGAACTGGCTATGTGTTGGACTTCTGATCCTGCGTTCATCAGTGATCAGGGGGTAAATCCAATTTTCCTCACTCCTCCAATACCCGACTTAAAGAGGATTAGGCCTCCATGGCTGTAAAAAAGGCTATGGGATCTTTAACCTTTAACCTTTAAAAAGGAAATTTTCTATCTAAAATTACGTTTAAATAACATACTTACCGTGACCCAACTAGTGCAGACTCCGGCAGGGGTCTGACATTCCTGTCCTGTGCAAACTACTATCCGCCTATGCAGAGCAGACGAAACTACGGCCGATAACCTCCCGGAAGTAGGTAACCTCCCCTTTGTCCCGCTGGTTATCGCCCTCTTTTGACGGCAATATGCCATCACCAGTGCAGCAAGCAGGGAGAACAGGAAGCGGGGAGGATGGGAGGGTCTTAAATTTGGGTCACGGTAAGTATGTTATTTAAACGTTATTTTAGATAGAAAATTTCCTTTTAATTACACATACTTAACCGTGACCCAACTAGTGCAGAATAGCGCGACAAGGTGGAGGGCTCGCCTGTTCTACTGTCTGTGTGCTGTGATGGTCTGTTGTGCAGCTACCACAGAAGCGATGGCTCTTGCGCCATCAACCCGCAGGCGTGCGACATCTCTCTGGTAGAAGTCGATGAGCCATTATCCCTAAGGCGATAGGTGTCCCTCAAGTAGAATTTGACGAAAGTAGAGTGTACTGTGTCGCCTAAGGACATTAGTGCAGGAAAAGAAGACAGAGGTCCACAGCTGTATTGTGGGGGAGGTCTGTGGACCACAGCTGAGCGGATGAGCGTCAATGCAAGGAGGTGCGCATGTGGTTTGATCTGATGATTCCACAACGGATGTGGGCCGATAGTGGAAGTGGTTTTTGTGTTTGAAGGAAACTGTGGCACGAGACAGAGGTAGGTCACCGTGTTGGGCCTGCCTCAGGCATGACAGCCAGATCTGTGGAGCTCCTCCATGCGAGCTGACAGGCGATGGGCATTCCCCCCCCCTGGCCCCCCCCCCCCCCCCCCCTTTTTTGACGTTGTCAAAAAATGACAGCACTGGTATGTTGCCTATGCATAGAATGGCAGACATTTGGCAACAAAAGACTTGATGTCCCTGGTGTCTCTGGGACAGGGTTGTGTAATTGCCCAGGTAGGTACCATCACGAAGGGGCATACGGAAGGCTTGGTGGCTTCTCTGCCTGAGTGTGGCATGTTGGAGTAACCTGCAGAAAGTTGTTGGCAGTCAATGGCTGGGTTGGATCAGGCTGTGGAAGTGCATTTCATGTGCCCACAGGTCACTGAGTCTCATTCTGTGGTGGAATTCCCAAATGGAAGAGGGTTTCCATGGGGAAAATTTTTGCTGAAGGTTCTTTAGTGAGAAAGGGGACCGGATCCATGACAGGCCTCTGGCTGTGTGTGGTGCGCACTGAGTCTGGGATGGAGCGGAGCGGGGCAGGGAGGTAAGTGTAGTTTAAATACATATCAAAAACTGCTCATTTAATTTACAAAGGCCTGGCATTTTGGTTCATTTGACTCTTCAAATAACTATGAACACTGACAAAAAGATCAGTTGCTGACACCTGCATTCTGCACCAGAAGAACATAAAGGGAAATAACTGTGTGATGATTTCGCCTGAAAGTGAAAGTACACCTTTCTGTAAGACAATGGGTGCTTAGGGAACCCTTTGCAAAAGACTGAATAAAGATGAAAACTAAAAACAAACAAAAAAAAACAAGGAAGAATTTACCAGAGAAAATGTTACTGCAAGAGGGTTAAAGGTGCAGATAAAAAAGTTGTGCACATGGGTGTGTGTCCATCGAGATCGATGATGACCATCATTGTCATCCAGCTGGGGGATGGGGGCAGGGTGGTGGTGGTGGTGGTGGGGGTATGCTCATGAATCTATCTGTGAGTGCGCAGATGGCTGAATAGTCCAATCTGCGCACAAAATGTTCGCTGACAGTTGGGGCAGACAAAGACATTTCCAGGGAGCTTGTTTGCCCGTGACTTTCTGGCCTGCCTCTTCTGAACAGCTGCAGCAGTCCTGTTGGCCTCGCACAACTTGGCACCTTTGTGCACAGCAGCCCGCCATTTGTCACGGTCCACTGCAGATTCCTCCCAGGAGTCAGGGTTGATATCAAACGCTTTCAGAGAGTCTTTCAGAGTATCTCTGAAGTGCTTCTTCTGACCTCCGTGTGATCTCTTCCCTTGTTGCAGCTCGCCATAGAAGAGCCTTTTGGGCAGCCGATGGTCTGGCATGCGTGCCACGTGTCCAGCCCAGCGAAGCTGGGACTGCATCAGGATGGTGAAGATGCTGGGAAGGGTGGCTTTTGCAAACACCTCCGTGTCTGGGGTCCTGTCTTGCCACTTGATGTTCAGTAGCTTCCTTAGGCATGTTGTATGGAAGTGGTTCAGCTTCTTGGCATGTTGTTGGTACACTGTCCAAGTTTCGCAGGCGTACAGTAGTGTGGGGAGAACTACTGCTCTGTAGACCTTTAGTTTGGTCTCAAGACCAACGCCTCTTCTGTTCCAGACATTTGCATAGAGTCTACCAAAAGTTGCGCTTGCTCTTGCAATCCTGACGTTCACTTCATCGTCAATGGTCGCATTTCGTGACAGTGTGCTGCCAAGGTATGTGGACCGCTCCACCGCACTGAGTCTCTGACCGTTGACTGTGATGTTGGGCTCAACGTGGGGTTTCCCTGGGGCTGGCTGATGGAGAACTTCAGTTTTCCTCGTGCTGATGGTAAGGCCGAAGTTCCTGCTGGCAGTGGCAAACTTGTCGACGCTGAGTTGCATGTCAGCTTCAGATCCAGCGTTGAGGGCACAATCATCAGCAAACAAAAAGTCTCTGATGATGTCTGTCATGACCTTCGTTTTTGCTTGAAGCCTTCTGAGGTTAAACAGCTTGCCATCTGTTTGGTACTTTAGGCCGATTCCAACATCGCCATCTCTGAAGGCATCAGTAAGCATTGTAGAGAACATGAGGCTGAACAGTGTTGGAGCCAGGACGCAGCCTTGCTTGACACCATTTGTGACAGGAAAAGGAGCAGATGTTTCGCCACTGTCCTGTCTCGAGCCTGCATGCCTTCATGGAATTGGCTGACCAAGGAAATAAATTTCTGAGGGCATCCGTACTTGGCTATGATCTTCCACAGTCCCTCTCTTCTCATGGTGTCGAAGGCTTTAGTGAGGTCGACATAGGTGGAGAACAGATCAGTATTTTGCTCCTGACATTTCTCTTGCAGCTGCCTTGCAGCAAACACCATGTCATTGGTTCCGTGCTCTTTCCAGAATCCACATTGGCTCTCAGGCAAATGACCTTGGTGAAGGTGTGCTGTGAGGCGGTTTAGTAGGATCCTGGCAAGTATCTTGCCTGCGATGGAGAGCAAGGAAATGCCCCGATGGTTATCACAGGCTTGCCAGTTCCCCTTTCGCTTGTACAAATGAATGATAGATGCATCTTTGAAATCCTGGGGGATCGTCTCTTCTTTCCACATGAGTGAGTACAGCTGATGGAGCTTCTCAGTCAGCACAGTGCCTCCATCCTTGTAGACCTCTGCTGGTATGGAGTCTGAGCCAGGTGCTTTGCCACTGGATAGCAGATGGATTGCTTTCTGGGTCTCAAGAAGTGTTGGCGGAACGTCCAGTGCTTCGCTGATGGGGACTTGTGGGAGACAGTCTATGGCTTCATCATTTATGGAGGAAGGGCGATTTAAGACACTGTTGAAGTGCTCAGCCCAGCGTGTGAGAATTTTCTCCTTCTCGGTGATCAAGGCATTCCCATCTGCACTGAGGAGGGGGGGGGGGGGGATGATCCTGAGGATGTGCGGCCGTAGACTTCTTTTAAGGCATCATAGAACCTCTTCATATTGTGCCTGTCAGCATATCCCTGGATCTCATCAGCTTTGTCACTCAGCCACTTATCCTGCATCTGACGTAGCTTTTGCTGAACAGTCCTGCGGATGGCATTGAACGCATCCTTTTTTTGATGTGGGCTTTGGGTTGCTCAGGTAGGCTTGATGCAGATGGCGTTTCTCATCCAGAAGCTGCTTGATTTCATCACAGTTTTCATCAAACCAGTCTTTGTGCTTTCTGGTCATGGGTCCCAGGGTCTCTGAAGCTGTACTATAGATCAGCTCACGCAGGGTCCTCCAGTCAGACTCCACATTCTGGTTGTCCAGAGAGGCGGATTCCAGACGATCTTCCAGCAGCTCCACAAAGGACTGTTTGATGGTGATTTTTTTCAGCTTAGTGATGTTGAGCCATTTTGGAGCCTTCTGGCCTTGGGGGCGTCTCTTGGGCTGGATTCGAATATTCAGCTTTGAGACTACAAGGCGATGGTCTGTCCAACACTCGGCGCCGCACATGGTCTTTGTCACACGTACATCTTGCCTATCCCTTTTCCTGACGATGATGTAATCGATGAGATGCCAATGCATTGAGCGAGGGTGCATCCATGACGTCCTGTTACGGGTAGGGAGGCAGAAAACTGTGTTGGTTATCAGCAGTTCGTGCTCTGCACAGGTCTGAAGCAAAAGCAATCCATCTGGGCTGCAGTGGCCCACGCCATGCTTTCCAATCACTCCATCCCAGGAGATGTAGTCAGAGCCAACTCTAGCATTGAAGTCCCCAAGAATGATGAGCTTGTCTGCTTTAGGGATAGCAGCAATGACAGAGTGAAGGTCCTTGTAGAACTTCGCCTTCACTTCATCCGGGTTGGTCATGGTTGGGGCGTAGGCACTGACAATGAGGGTTAAAGGTGGAGATAAAAAAGTTGTGCCATACATCCCAACTGTGACAGCCTGCCAACGCAAAAAGAAGAAAGAAATAGGGTGGGTGAGATGAGGGAGAAGAAGAAAGGAGTGTGATGCAGGGAAAAAGGGGAGAGGGGTGTGTGTGTATCGGGGAAGAGGTTAGGAGGGGTGGGGGGTGTCAGTCACCTCATCCACTGAGGGCAGCAGCTCCACAAAGTTGTCCGGGAAGACGCCCACTTTGCCGTGGATCTCCCCCTTCCACCAGCCCTCGTCCTCCAGCTGTTTGTCCAAGACCCGCACCACCTCCCCCTCCTTCAGGCTCAGCTCATCGGGCTGCTCTGCCGTGTAGGAGTACCGCACTATGGCCCGGTCCACTGACCCCACTGCTGCTGCTGCAACACGCATCAAACGCTGTTCAACATCACCTACAACCACAAACGTTAACGCTGAAAGATGTGTGTGTGTGTTGCGTGTGTGGGCGTGAGACTGATGCCTGACTCAATACGAGAGGATACTAATTAGAGCCTGAAGGCAGCTGTCAGTCAGCTCTACCCAGGTAGTCTGCCTGATGTGCAAATGACTGTGTTTAAAAAGCGCTTAAGAGTTTGGAGATTGAAGATAGCAGCTGTATAAATATGATAACAAACATCACAAACTTTTAATGACAATGCCAGCAAAGAAAATTGCAGCTGTATAAATATAAATGATTACAAACATCACAAAATGTTAATTATAATGCCAGAAACAACAATGCAACCAAATGACACAGCCTGATATCATCAACAATAACGATTGAAAAGCATAAATTAGTCTTTCGCTCACACACAATAAGGTGGTCCAAAGGCACAGAATATTATTTAATAATTCCAGAAACCTACAGCCAATAAACTCAAATTCAATAACTAAGAAACCCAACAGGGTACACACTGATATCAAGTAAAATGCAATTTTTTCAGGCAAATATCTGATGTAACGATGATCCTTCTGCATTCTACAACTCCTAAGTTCACTTGTACACAGGTGGGATTTTAAGAGTATGGTTGTTTTTATCATGCCGTGCATGTAGCCACACTCGCTCTTGGGGGATAAAGATGATTCAATTAAATTGTCATCTGCCAATCTGTGAGTCAATTCAACATAAGAGATGTTTGCTTGAGGGGGGAGGTGGTAATCAGAAAACTCCTTAATAACTGGAGTTCAAAAGTATTAGTCTCCCCTTATCTGACAGAGAGCAATATTTTCTGCCACCAGTTGAAATTTAGTGTGGTGAAGCTCTACTGAGAAAGTTGATGGAAAGGAAGTTCTGTAACACAACGTATGGTGACTGCACTTAATTATTATTATCCCTGTTATTTTGGGTTTTCTTCAACTGGTTTTAGGAACTAACAGGCAATCAGCCCTGAAAGGACCTTTTGCAGCCGACTGGTCAACAAACAAGATTTGATTTGATTTGATTTGATTAACTGCACTTGTATGCTCAATACCACAAATATTCCAGACAAAACTGCTGCTTGAAATTCAAGTTCACACTGATCAAAAACAAAGAACAAACATTTCACCCAAATCAACCACCCACCCACACATGCTAACCACACCAAAGTGACCTCAAAGAAATGAAAAAAAAAAGAAAAGCAAAAACACCCGAAACATATACTTACTGCCTTGTTTTTCTCTTTTCATGGCATCTGTGGTGTTTGAAGGAGACTGCCTGGCCTCTCTGTTGTCCTGAAAGCCATCCCAAGCAGACACTGTTCAGCATGGCACTTTCAAAAACCAAAACAATGTCACATCTCATGAAAAATAAAATCAAAACATACACTGACACTGTGATGTGCTGTGCACTGCTAACAGCTAACACCACTACAAGCGACCCACCTTGTCGTCCAGCTTGGCAGGCTTGGTGGCCTCTCCCTTCTTGGTGTTGCGCAGCTTGATGGGCCCTCCTTGGAAGATGTTGCCCAGACCAACCCCCATCACCTTCTTCCCTTTGATCTGCTGGAACTCGGAGTCCATCTCCCCTACAACCATATTAATACAATATTAGTACAATACAATACAATGGAATGTAATAAAACACAGTCATCATCTGTCTCAACTACAATAATAGTATAATATGATGCAATTCAAACAGCACAATACAATACAATACAATACTACTTTATAAATCCCTGGAGACATTTTAGTGTCTGCTCTTGACAGACATAAAGAATTACTAAAACGCAATAAGAAAATACACACACAAACTTTACATTAAAATATAAAAAAAAGATAAGAACAACATGAGGCTTCCCAGTCAGGGGCATTACCACCAGGCCACTGCTCCATAAGACCACCATCCTACTTTGAGAATCAACTAGTAAATAAGACCACCATTCTACTTTGAGAATCAACTAGTAAATAAGACCACCATTCTACTTTGAGAATCAACTAGTAAATAAGACCACCATTCTACTTTGAGAATCAACTAGTAAATAAGACCACCATTCTCCTTTGAGAATCAACTAGTAAATAAGACCACCATTCTGCTTTGAGAATCAACTAGTAAATAAGACCACCATTCTCCTTTGAGAATCAACTAGTAAATAAGACCACCATTCTGCTTTGAGAATCAACTAGTAAATAAGACCACCATTCTCCTTTGAGAATCAACTAGTAAATAAGACCACCATTCTGCTTTGAGAATCAACTAGTAAATAAGACCACCATCCTGCTTTGAGAATCAACTAGTAAATAAGACCACCATTCTGCTTTGAGAATCAACTAGTAAATAAGACCACCATCCTACTTTGAGAATCAACTAGTAAATAAGACCACCATCCTGCTTTGAGAATCAACTAGTAAATAAGACCACCATTCTGCTTTGAGAATCAACTAGTAAATAAGACCACCATCCTACTTTGAGAATCAACTAGTAAATAAGACCACCATCCTGCTTTAAGAATCAACTAGTAAACAAGACCACCATTCTACTTTGAGAATCAAGTAGTAAATAAGACCACCATTCTACTTTGAGAATCAACTAGTAAATAAATATGGCCAAAGTCAGAAAAGAAGGAAGACCAGAGAGTTTTGCAAAGTGCATCTGACATGGTCTCCTGTCTTGTAAACATTTCTGTGCATAAAAAACCCTTTTTCTTTTCCCACCAACAATCCATTTTCTCTTCTCCACCACATGCCACTTTTTCATTTTCTGTTTGTCAGGTGAACTCTTCTTACTTTCCTTTTGTTCATAATTTATGCTAAAAAGCTTAAATATCTATCCGCAGAAACATCTGTTGCATTTAACATTTTTATACACTATGACAGGACTTATATACATCAGACTTTCTTGCTGCCCTGTTGAATTCATTGCATTTGTATTATGACATTTTCAAATAAAATGCAGTTTAAACACGGTCTCACCTGGGGCACCTGGCGGAGGCTTGTTCCCATCAGTGCCGATGTCCCCATCTCCGTTCTCCATCATGGCCACAAAGTTGGAGGGGAAGACACCCATCTTGCCATGGAGCGACCCCTCCCACCACCCCTCCTCCACCTGCCCGGAAACATTACCATTTATATCTGGGGGCACAGTCCACTTTACATTGTTTTGTTTTGTGCCCAAGCTTTGGGACATTTTGTTTTCTATATTTCGATGGTGAAAGGAGTGATGGGGTCCATTTAGTTTGGGACAACATGAGGAGGCTGTACTCTTGTAATACATCCCAATATCAACCAGGCTGAGAGACACAGATCCCTGCATTGTTTGTCAGGGAATTTGAGAAACACTCCCAAAAAAGCATCAAAGTAGATGACTCTTGACTGTGTGGCCACAGTCTTCCCATTTGAGACCTTAGCAAAGTCAGCTCTGGGTAGGATCTGGCTATGGGTTAGAAACATGCCACCTCTGATCAGGATCAAATGTGTCCTCCTAGTCATCAGTCTGTGACAGTAACCACTCAGCCACTATGTTTCCAGCTGAACAGACAAACCATACCCCAAATAATCCACTACATAAAACACACTAGAATGTTTCCAGCTGAACAGACAAACCATACCCCAAATAATCCACTACATAAAACACACTAGAATGTTTCCAGCTGAACAGACAAACCATACCCCAAATAATCCACTACATAAAACACACTAGAATGTTTCCAGCTGAACAGACAAACCATACCCCAAATAATCCACTACATAAAACACACTAGAATGTTTCCAGCTGAACAGACAAAAGATACCCCAAATAATCCACTACATAAAACACACTAGAATGTTTCCAGCTGAACAGACAAACCATACCCCAAATAATCCACTACATAAAACACACTAGAATGTTTCCAGTTGAACAGACAAACCATACCCCAAATAATCCACTACATAAAACACACTAGAATGTTTCCAGCTGAACAGACAAACCATACCCCAAATAATCCACTACATAAAACACACTAGAATGTTTCCAGCTGAACAGACAAACCATACCCCAAATAATCCACTACATAAAACACAAAGACAATTTTTTAACCACTCTGCCACTAGAATGTTTCCAGCTGAACAGACAAACCATACCCCAAATAATCCACTACATAAAACACAAAGACAATTTTTTCTTGTTTTTGTGGACAACTAGTCAATGTTCCGTCATTCACTTTCTCTTTGATCTGAAGTAGCACATATCTGTCTTAACCCCCCTGGAGGCAAAAATAAGAGAATAACTTTTGAAAAACAGACCCCACCCCCTCCCCACTTCGTATGTTTACATTTGAATGTTCTAATATGAATCATGCTATGTAACAATAATGTTCTTTCTGATAAAAAAAACACCACCAATCATTGTAAAAGAAAGGCAGCACCAACCTCTTTGATGAAATCTATTGTTTGGCCCACAGTCAGCTCTAACTCATCCTCATTCTCTGGTTTGTAGTCAAACAACACTTTACACTTCTTCACCTTGGGCACATCTGAAACAGCAATCAATCATCAGTAACAAAAATGAAACTATATTTTCTGACGCTGCCCAACAACATGTTTGTGTGCATGTGTATGCATGCCTTTGCATGTAGTGTAACAATTTGTCAGTGTGTTTGTGTGTGTGTGTGTGTGTGTGTGTGTGTGTGCATGTTTCTATTGATTCGTTTCTGTAAAGCACACGAGCCACATCTAGACAAATGGCACAATATAAAATCATATTATCAATATCATTATTGTTACTATCAATACTCCTTTTTCCAGTCAAGAACAAAATGGTAGGCGGTTAGTTACCTTTCTTTTTGTGAGTGACAGAGCCTTGAACCCCAGACATGGGCATGCCATCCTTGAACTTGTTGGCCAGCTCCTTCACCGACTTCCTCTGTGTCGCTTCTCGCTTCTCCTCCTTCTTGGACGGTGCTTCCTTCACCCGCAGCTGGAAAACATACTACACCATAAAACTCAACAATCATTAACACCCTGACAGACATGTACAGTAGACTAGCTGAATGGTTATAGCACTGGATTCTCCTGAGTTCGATCCCTAGTTCTGGTGCATCTGGTAGTTTAAAGGGTGAAGATCTGGTCTCCCAGGCCAACACATACATTTGCAGACCAGCATGTGCCTGAAACCCCTTTGTGTGTATACACATGATACACATGTAGAAGATCAAATACAAACATTAATGATCCTGTAATCCATGTAGGCATCCGCTGGATTATGGAAATAAGAACATAACCAGCATGCACATCCCCAAATAAAACAAAAAACAAATAAATCAAAAAAACAGTAACACACAAAAAGCCAATATATGAGTACATACAAGTTAATGTGTGGGTTGCAGCAGAAGAGAAAGATGAAAAAGAAACTAATTCAGTAATTGACTGCGGAACTCTGGTGAAGTGAGATAAGTGTGACAAGAATTTGAAGTACATAAATTTACTTCTATCTGTGTACTTTTAAGTGGTGTTATTAATTTTGCTGATCAAAAGTAATGCAGTCACAAAAGGAAGACATGTAAGCTCTGTCTAATCTCACTGAGGTGATAGTCCTTCATGGACAAGCATACTTGTCAACAGCATAGAGTTAATAACAGCCAAACAGGTATCTCACCTAAACTGTCTAAAGTATAGGGAAAGGAAGCGACAGAACTCTGATTTTTTTGATTTTTTTAGGCTCCCTCATTCATCCCCTTCCCACTTTTTTGTCCACATGAGAACAAACAGAAAGAGAGAGAGAACAGGAATGGGGGAGGGGGGAGGGAGGGAGGGAGGGAGAGAGAGAGAGAGAGAGAGAGAGAGAGAGAGAGAGAGAGAGACAGACAGACAGACAGACAGAGGCACAGAGAAAGAACAATTGAGAGAGTGAGAAAGAGAGAGGGAGAAAATTCTTTCCTATCACCATCCACATACTGAGAGAGAGAGAGAGAGAGAGAGAGAGAGAGAGAGAGAGAGAGAGTTAGCACTGTGACATTTATGACCCATTCAGCAGTGCAATCCTTGGGGCTCTACATGAGGAAAAGGGGGTAGGGTTTTTTGGGGGTGGGGGGTGGGGAGGGGTGACAGTGACGTCTCTTTCAGGTACACCAGAGGCTCCTGACAGTGAGACTGTTGACCACCCTTCTCCACCCATACAACCATCCTTCCACCTTCCCATACTCTGAGATCTATTCACCAATCATCCTTTCTCTAACCACACTGAACATGCACATTTGTGCATTGTTATACACAATGTATTCACCAATCCTCATTTCTCCAACCACAATGAACACACGCACTCATTCACAGTTACACTTAGTGTATTCTGCTATTCACCAATCCTCATTTCTCCAACCACAATGAACATACACACTCATTCACAGTTACACTTAGTGTATTCTGCTATTCACCAATCCTCATTTCTCCAACCACAATGAACATACACACTCATTCACAGTTACACTTAGTGTATTCTGCTATTCACCAATCCTCATTTCTCCAACCACAATGAACATACACACTCATTCACAGTTACACTTAGTGTATTCTGCTATTCACCAATCCTCATTTCTCCAACCACAATGAACACACGCACTCATTCACAGTTACACTTAGCGTATTCTGCTATTCACCAATCCTCATTTCTCCAACCACAATGAACATACACACTCATTCACAGTTACACTTAGTGTATTCTGCTATTCACCAATCCTCATTTCTCCAACCACAATGAACATACACACTCATTCACAGTTACACTTAGCGTATTCTGCTATTCACCAATCCTCATTTCTCCAACCACAATGAACATACACACTCATTCACAGTTACACTTAGCGTATTCTGCTATTCACCAATCCTCATTTCTCCAACCACAATGAACATACACACTCATTCACAGTTACACTTAGTGTATTCTGCTATTCACCAATCCTCATTTCTCCAACCACAATGAACATACACACTCATTCACAGTTACACTTAGTGTATTCTGCTGTTCACCAATCCTCATTTCTCCAACCACAATGAACACACGCACTCACTCACAGTTACACTTAGTGTATTCTGCTATTCACCAATCCTCATTTCTCCAACCACAATGAACACACACACTCATTCACAGTTACACTTAGCGTATTCTGCTATTCACCAATCCTCATTTCTCCAACCACAATGAACACACGCACTCATTCACAGTTACACTTAGCGTATTCTGCTATTCACCAATCCTCATTTCTCCAACCACAATGAACATACACACTCATTCACAGTTACACTTAGCGTATTCTGCTATTCACCAATCCTCATTTCTCCAACCACAATGAACATACACACTCATTCACAGTTACACTTAGTGTATTCTGCTATTCACCAATCCTCATTTCTCCAACCACAATGAACATACACACTCATTCACAGTTACACTTAGCGTATTCTGCTATTCACCAATTCTCATTTCTCTGACCACAATGAACATACACACTCATTCACAGTTCTGCTTAGTGTATTCTGCTATTCACGAATTCTCATTTCTCCGACCACAATGAACAAGCACACTCATACATTGTTACATACACTGTATTCACCAATCAACATTTCTCCAACCAAACTGAACATGCACACTCATGCAGTGCATTGTTACACACAGTGTAATCACCAATCAACATTTTTCCAACCACACAGAACATGTACACTCACTCACCAACACATGAATTTACCAATGCATTTTTTTTTTTTTACAGATTTCCCCAATACCACCCCTACACATATATCCACCTACACATGCTAAATCCAGGGTCACATACACACACACACACTCACACTTATCCTCCCACTCAACAGATGCACACTTGATCACACAGTTTACACACACACACATACACACACACATACTTATCTAACTAAACTGAACATGCATACTCACGAGTGCATACATACACACACACACACACACACGTTCACATGCACAACACTCTCTAATGCACCAGGTTTGGTGTAGCTTTTTATTGATGTTTTGTGTGTCTGCAGTCAGGCATTACGCTGAAGACACAAACCCACATTTTTTCCTGGATATACTATTACACTGGTATAAAACTACAATGCCCTGGGTTTTTTTTTCTTTCTGACTAGTGCTTCTGCTTCAAATTCAACAGCTCAAACTCAGCCAGGCTTATCAGCTTTCTTTTTTTTAATTTTATTCAGCGTCCATTCACTAGCAGTAGAAACATGAGACCAGTATAAATCTGAGATATGAATACAGAACAGACAGCTTGTGAAAGAAGTTTGAATCATACTGTAGTTCCGTATAATCTATAGATCTATACAATGTGGTAAACACAGATATATTACATGATGTCTTGATGTCTTTGCTTTCCAAAAGGAAGGGGGGAAAATGTCAAACAGCAGTCTTGGTTCAAATTTCAACCTTAAAAAAAAAGAAAAAAAGATTTGTGCCCTGGAGATTGGTGGGAGGTGTGGAAGGGGAAGAGGGTAAGGATGGAGGCATGAGTCTAAAAATTCCTCATTAATGTTCATATTTATATAAAGAGAGAGAGAGAGAGAGAGAGAGAGAGAGAGAGAGAGAGAAAGAGAGAGACAGACAGACAGAAAGACAGACAGAGAGAGAGAGAGAGAGAGAGACAGAGACAGAGAGTCACATACAAACCTATGCAAATTATTATGTACCAAGAATTATGAGTAAGACCACACTGACAAAGTGTTGCACAAGACCAGGTCTCACCTTCACAAAGTTATCAGGGAACATGCCTTTTTTGCCCTTCAGTTCCCCCTCCCACCACCCTCCATCCGCAGTCACCACGTTCTTGATGACATCACCAACACGCAAGTTTAGCTCGTCTTCTTGTTCTGCATCATAATCATACTCCACCACGGCCTCAGCTGAAGAAACACAAACACACAAAAGGAAACAATTATTGTGTATGTCTTTTGTGTGTGTGTGTGTGTGTGTGTGTGTGTGTGTATGTGTGTGTGTGTTAGTGTGTGTGTGTGTGTGTGTGTGTGTGAGAGAGAGAGAGAGAGAGTTTTGTTGTGTGCTTTTTGTTCTTACAGTTAAAAAAAAAGTTTATAAGTTTATATATATATATATATATATATATTTTTTTTTTATCTTTATTTTATTTTATTTTTTACAGATTACTGATCTGTTTGTCTCGACAGCAAACATTAGAATATCTCTCACAGTTAACCCTCTGACTCCCAGGACTAACTGTGTCAGTGAGTGAGTGACTGAGTGATTGTGTGTGCATGTGTGTGCGTGCATGTGCATGTGCATGTGTGTGCGTGCTGTGTGTGTGTGTGTGTGGTGTGATGTGGTGTGGTGTGGTGTGTTGTGTTGCGTTGTGTTGTGTTTGTGTGTGTGTGTGTGTGTGTGTTTGACTCGCCTATTTTGTTGTCAAATAACTCATGGCAGCATCAGTGTTGTCCTCTGGCAAATTTTTGCAGAATTCTGTAAATCTACTCTCATGGGTACACAAAACAAATGTATGCATGCACTCAAGGCCTGACTAGTTCATTTGGTTATGCTGCTGTCACTCAGGCATCTGCCAGGCAGATGTGGTGTAGTATATATATATATATATATATGTGGATTTTCTCAAATGCAATGACACCTTGAGAAGCTGAAATACACACACACATATAGTGTATATGCGCGCACGCGCACATGCACACACACACCAATGGCAAGAAAAAGACCAAAGTGTTTTCTAAATATTATTCAAAATTACTGGTAGAAACTGTGTATACAAGCACTGCTTTTGAATACCACTTTCCCAAACACATAGCTGATAATCCTTCCACAAAACTGCATGGTAAACACTATTGAGAATGAAAATTTCAAATAAATTTGTACTGTATGCCCAATATTATTATAATGAAAACCCTTCACGTGTGACAATGCTTGCAAAAAGTAAATGCAAAGCAACCCCCCCAAGAAAAAACACACTATTTTCTTGAAGAAAAAAAACAAAACAAGTGTGGTGTAACTCTTGGACTGCTGCGTATTTGAGCCAGTCCTCATTTATTCTGTTGGTTCAGGGCCATCTGGTTAGCATTTTCTTAAACAATGGGGTTCAGGCAATGACAGATCTGCCCATGTGGTGGCCTGTGAGAAAAATATCCCCCTAGCTGTAGCAGATCAAGTCAGGTAATATTGAAACATCCCATTTATATCTGTGGAATATAAAAAATCTTCAAAGAAAAACTAATGTTATTCAAATTTCTGTCTGGAGAAAAATGATTAAGCATTCTTCAAAAATCTTAAATTTAATGGTAAACTATTGTTATAATAAATGCATGCACTGGACTAATCGTCTTGGCCCACTGATCTTTCTTGAGACACTGCCCCGTGCTAACTTTACGACCCTTTCGAGAACCCCAAGATTCATTTAGGTGGATAAAGAAGGGACAGAACCGCAGGCAAGACACTGACGGTTTACAACTCGTAAAAAAAGACAGACCCACAGAAAAAATCCATTCCCATGATACTGTGCTAAAAATTAGTTAAAGCCTCATAAATATCATAAGAATAAAACAATTTATACACTGAAACATGCCAAACGTTGGAATGAGGATATTACCGACTGGAAAGCAGACGACAGATAGTCTTCCCTCCCTTCCCCGTGGCGAGTTTGGGGCATGTTTCACACACAACTTTACCAGCTTAACTCAATCTGAACACTGCATTCAGTTACAACGGGCGATATATTTCAGTTCATGACTGAAAAAGCCGTCATTTCGAAAGAAGGAACATTGAAATTTACTTGAAAGAGAGCATGTGCCTCACAATTCGTGAGGCATCGGTGAAGCAGAAGTACAGATCTTCCTCCGGGAGGCACTCCGTTTCTGTGCACTTCCGTAAACACTGAACCGTCCAATTGTTAAATACGAAAACTATGCACAGGGAACAAACGCAGAATAACGTATTTATTGTACTCACCCATAATTTGCAGGCTACAAACGGAAAACTACATGCAAATCCGATCCTTTGTTACTCTATAGCCAGTTGATTGTCCGGCTACTGACACGACTAAACGAATATTTCTATGGCAAGATGGCGCTTGGCCATGTGACCGTGTGAGGCTCAGACAGGGATGGAAAAAAAAAAAAAGGTGACAGCTGATCTGCGAGGACACAAACGGGGGGGGGGGGGGGGGGGGGGGGGGGGGGGGGGGGGGGGATGGTGGTGCTGAAAACACATTATCAACGCACAAAAACAACAACAACGAAAACATATCAATATCAATTCATCACTCTGTTTTCCTCAACAGGAATTACTGAAGCTTACGGCTTTGATAGGCTGCCGGAACAAATTCACGAGCCGTTTATTTCCAATTTCAGTTTAATATATACCTTAATTTTTACTCCAAGTG
The DNA here is from genome assembly GCF_041734735.1 of Babylonia areolata. Lineage (NCBI taxonomy): Eukaryota > Metazoa > Mollusca > Gastropoda > Neogastropoda > Buccinidae > Babylonia > Babylonia areolata. The sequence goes on from NC_134898.1 coordinate 52,596,650, forward strand.
ATTAAAAACAAAAACAAACCAACGTCCAAAAAACAAAACAAAATAAAAACAAAACAAAACAAACAAATAAAAAACTGAACAAACAAACGAACAAAAAACAAAACAAACAAAAACAAAACAAACAAAACAAACAAACAAACAAACAAACAAACAACAACAAAAAAACCCCACAAAAAACAAAACAAAACAAACAAAAAAACAAACAAACAAAACAAACAAAAAAAAAAACACGCACACACACGGCACAAAACACACGGCAACTGCAGAGACTGGTGAATGTACGCAACGCGTAGATGATTATGAGTGAGCAGTGTGATATTCTTTCTTCAGTTTTGTCAACTGACGTCTCAGTCAGTTTTCACTTTGATTATCACTCTGTGATGTCTGTGTATGTTTGTGTGTGTGGGAGGTGGGGGTAAGGGTGGGGATGATGATTAAAAGGGGGATATACATAGGAAGGATAAACCGTTGAACAATATGGAACTGATCAACAAATCAGTCGTAACTATATATGTTAAAGTATGTTGACAGCGGCAACTGATTAACAACATAAACAACGTGACAACAAAGATAGAATTGAATATTGGTAGGTCGCATCATCGTGTAGAAACACTCCTAGCTATGGGATTAACTTTATTAGGGATTCAGCAATTTCGAACAGTAATTGGTTGAACATTGTTTCTTTTATGATTCACTGAGTTGCTCTGAAGATTTAACTCAGTCTAAAAAAAAGGAAAAAAAGAAAAGAAAAAAAAAGGACTATATACGTATACAATGGGTATTTTTGAATACGTAGGCATTCACACAAAATAACGCACGTAGTACGAGGCATACTAACAGTAAATAACGCAGAATTTGAGCCACTGCCGTTGCAACCGGCTGCGCGGACGGTTGTGTCCACGGGGTCTTCACTGACGCCGTGTACAGTCAGCTCTAGCGCGCGCACGCATACTGACACTCTTCAGTAGACTCGTCAGTTCTGTACACGCAGACACACAGACACACTGAAACACAGACACAGACATATTCAGACATACACTCAGTGACACACAAACACGGCTGGTAGCCGAATGCCAAACAATATGAACAATTAGACATAATTTATGTCGTGTAGCCTGGTTCAGTAATAATTTTTATCAATGAAAAGAATCAGTCAAGGGCTGGGCACATCATTGCAGTGTGGTCGCCACAGGGCTGCCAGGGCTTTATGGCGAAGTGAGAGACAGACAGACAGACAGACACACACACACACATATATATATTGATTTATATATATTATATATCTTCTTCTTCTGCGTTTGTGGGCTGCAACTCCCACATTCGCTCGTACGGTACACGAGTGGGCTTTTACATGTATGATCGTTTTTACCCCAGTGTAGGCAGCCATACTCCGTTTTCGGGGGTGTGCATGCTGGGTATATTCTTGATTCCTTACGAGCCCACCGAACACTGTCATGGATTACATGATCTTTAACGTGCGTATTTGATCTTCTGCTTGCATATACATACGGAGGTTCTGGCACTGGCAGGTCTGCACATAGTTATGTTGACCTGGGAGATCGGAAAAATCTCCACCATTTATCCGGCACCAGGCGCCGTCACCGAGATTCGAACCCGGGACCCTCAGATTGAAAGTCCAACGCTTTAAACACTCGGCTATTGCGCCCGTCTTATTCATATTAATTTCTGTTGTGTGTATCATTGGTTGGGCTGTGGATTGTTCAGCGTCGGCTGCTCTTCACTGAGTCTTACTTCCATTATTATTCTCCCTTAACTTCATGACTGAGGCTCCCCGCTGCAGTGACGTTCGTTTACCAGAGTCCTCCCGGCTGTGTTTGTACCTCAGTCTCTGCAAATGGTTTTGCCAGTCTCGTCCGTTCTGCCATGTTGTCAGTAGATCCATCGCGGTCCCCCCCCCCCCCCCCGCTCCCTTCCTCCCTCCCGCCTCAACCGATCATTGAAGAACTGTTTTCGCAAGACCGTCAGCTTGGCCAGCGCTGTTGCAGTCTCTTACAAACAAACACTGCACAAGCTTCCGCATTGACTGACACCCTTCTGTTTCCTTCCTACAGAGTGCAGTTATCTCCTTCCCACAGGGTAGTTAACTCTGTGTTGTTCAGTTTGCGAGGCAGGCGTGAATCACTGGTTGGCTCAAAGGGATCGAACCGAACTTCAGTTTGATGTTAAGTGTGTAACTACACGTATGGCAATGCTGTTGATTTTAGGAAAGTTAAACGTCACTGCTTAACTAATCACGTTTACCCAAAAGAAAAGTGTCAGTCGAGATCCATAGATCTACCCAGGCCCCGCCGACCACGCCCCCTGCCGGCCACGTCCCTCTCTCTGCCTCGATCAGCATCGCCCATCTCCCACCTACTCTCAAGCAAGCAAGAAAGCCAATCTGTTTGAAATACGAATCATGTTATAACAAGCAATGCACGGGAGCTGCTGAAAGATACGTGGACTCTATCTACAATGAAGGCTTTTTCTCTTTTTGTCAGAGAAGAATATTTGCCGCCTGTTTAAACTGATAAGTATCTGCCTTGTACGTATCTTTCATTTCCACTGACCAGCTGACCATTACTACAAGATGGATAGAAAAACACGAACAGTGATAAATCACATCCAACACACACACACACACACACCGACACACACACTGACACACACACACACACACACACACACATACACACACACACACACACACACACACACACACACAGAGTCATTAATCCCATGTCTAATTACAGCAGTCAATGCCACCCACGTGCATGTAAGCGGAATTACGTGTATAAGTCGGCCCCTGATCAGTACATTGACATCATGACGCCGGAACGCACTGGTGATAAGGTCGCTGTCACAGATACCCCCCCCCCCCCCCCCCATCCCCCCGAGATTCAGTGACACTGACAGAGGGCAGTGGACCATCACTTCCCTGTAGTAATCAACTGGACAAACCGCAGCCAAGATGTAGTGTATGTGGATGATGGGTAGTGACACTGACAGAGGGCAGTGGACCATCACTTCCCTGTAGTAATCATCTGGACAAACCGCAGCCAAGATGTAGTGTATGTGGATGATGGGTAGTGACACTGACAGAGGGCAGTGGACCATCACTTCCCTGTAGTAATCATCTGGACAAACCGCAGCCAAGATGTAGTGTATGTGGATGATGGGTAGTGACACTGACAGAGGGCAGTGGACCATCACTTCCCTGTAGTAATCATCTGGACAAACTGCAGCCAAGATGTAGTGTATGTGGATGATGGGTAGTGACACTGACAGAGGGCAGTGGACCATCACTTCCCTGTAGTAATCATCTGGACAAACCTGCAGCCAAGATGTAGTGTATGTGGATGATGGGTAGTGACACTGACAGAGGGCAGTGGACCATCACTTCCCTGTAGTAATCATCTGGACAAACCGCAGCCAAGATGTAGTGTATGTGGATGATGGGTAGTGACACTGACAGAGGGCAGTGGACCATCACTTCCCTGTAGTAATCATCTGGACAAACTGCAGCCAAGATGTAGTGTATGTGGATGATGGGTAGTGACACTGACAGAGGGCAGTGGACCATCACTTCCCTGTAGTAATCATCTGGACAAACTGCAGCCAAGATGTAGTGTATGTGGATGATGGGTAGTGACACTGACAGAGGGCAGTGGACCATCACTTCCCTGTAGTAATCAACTGGACAAACTGCAGCCAAGATGTAGTGTATGTGGATGATGGAGGGGAGGGAAGGGATGAGTGAGGAGGAGGAGGTGGGGTGGGGGAGCGACGGAGAGAAAGAGAAAGCTGATGGTGGTGTTGATGGTGGCGGAGGGAGGGTGGGGGGTAGGGGATGGATGGAGTTTGCTGAGGGGAGAGTTCAGTCCCCTCCCGTCAAGTGGAAGCAGTGGAGGTAGTGGTGGAGTTGGGACGGGGGTGAAGGGTGAGGTAGATGTCTCTTGATCTTTCTGACAGCCACCATCACCTCTCAACGACAACCCCCTCCCCCCTTCCCCTCACTTCCTCTCTACCACACCTCCCTTCTTCGACACACCCCCACCCCCACCCCCACCCTCACCCCCACCAACACCACCACCACCTCTCAACGACAACCCCCTCCCCCCTTCCCCTCACTTCCTCTCTACCACACCTCCCTTCTTCGACACCCCCCCACCCCCGCCATCACCCCCACCAACACCACCTCTCAACGACAACCCCTCTCCCCCCTTCCCCTCACTTTCTCTCTACCACATCTCCCTTCGTCCACACCCCCCCACACCCACCCCCCGCCCTCACCCCCACCACCACCACCACCACCACCCATACAGACTGGTCACGTATTTAACTCCGGCTAACTTCCTCAATGAGAAAGTTCTCATTGAGTATGTGTGACAGTGTGTGCGTGTTGCGTGTGTGAGTGACTGGGGAAGGCGTGGGATTGATCACTGTTTTTCCCCCGTCATGTTCTGTGACGATCAGTTGATGGAGTGCCAGTTCAACCTATGGTTATGGGTTGGTGTTGTTTCGTTAGTGTGTGTTTGTTTGTCTGTTTGCTTTTGTAAGGAAAAAGGATTTTAGTCTCATGACTTATTGCCCCCCCCGCCCCACCCCCTTTACATGTACGTTTACAAAATGGAATATTTAATTAGACGCATTGTGTTATGTTTCAGCCACAGGAGATTTGATCATACTCATCCGTCACCAAGTTCATGTGTGCAGCATGCGCTTAACGCACGTAAAAGAACACGGCACGCCAACTAGAACGTCATACCTCTTTAAAAAAAAAAGTCCACTGAGAAGTGAAACAGACTCTGATTGTAAAAGACAGGTATACACTTACAGACAGGCATAAAAAACATAGGTGGTGCAGGTGTTTTGCCGAGACGCTCTCCCCGGGACAGCAGTCCCAATTCCACGCAGGGTAGTCCAGTGTAGCTGAAATACAATACAATACAATACCATACAATACAACACAATATAACACAACACAATACAATGGAATGGAATGGAATGGAATTCAATGGAATGCAATACAATACAACACAACACAATACAATACAACACAACACAATACAATACAATGGAATGGAATGGAATTCAATGGAATGCAATACAATACAACACAACACAATACAATACAACACAACACAATACAATACAATGGAATGGAATGGAATTCAATGGAATACAATACAATACAATACAGTGCAATGCAACATAATGCAACACAGTACAACACATTTCAACACATTACAACACATTTCAATACAGTACAACCCATTTCAATACAGTACAACACATTTCAACACAGTACAACACATTTCAACACATTACAACACATTTCAATACAGTACAACCCATTTCAATACAGTGCAACACATTTCAACACAGTACAACACATTTCAACACATTACAACACATTTCAATACAGTACAACCCATTTCAATACAGTGCAACACATTTCAACACAGTACAACACATTTCAACACATTACAACACATTTCAATACAGTACAACCCATTTCAATACAGTACAACACATTTCAACACAGTACAACACATTTCAACACAGTACAACACATTTCAATACAGTCCAACACATTTCAACACAGTCCAACACAATGCAATAAAATACAGCACGATACAATGTAATACATTACAATACAGCACAATGCAATGTAATACATTACAATACAGCACGATACAATGTAATACATTACAATACAGCACGATACAATGTAATACATTACAATACAGCACGATACAATAAAATACATTACAATACAGCACAATGCAATGTAATACATTACAATACAGCACGATACAATGTAATACATTACAATACAGCACAATGCAATGCAATACATTACAATACAGCACAATGCAATGTAATACATTACAATACAGCACGATACAATGTAATACATTACAATACAGCACGATACAATGTAATACATTACAATACAGCACGATACAATAAAATACATTACAATACAGCACAATGCAATGTAATACATTACAATACAGCACGATACAATGTAATACATTACAATACAGCACAATGCAATGTAATACATTACAATACAGCACAATGCAATGTAATACATTACAATACAGCACAATGCAATGTAATACATTACAATACAGCACGATACAATGTAATACATTACAATACAGCACGATACAATAAAATACATTACAATACAGCACGATACAATGTAATACATTACAATACAGCACGATACAATAAAATACATTACAATACAGCACAATGCAATGTAATACATTACAATACAGCACGATACAATGTAATACATTACAATACAGCACAATGCAATGTAATACATTACAATACAGCACAATGCAATGTAATACATTACAATACAGCACGATACAATGTAATACATTACAATACAGCACGATACAATAAAATACATTACAATACAGCACAATGCAATGTAATACATTACAATACAGCACGATACAATGTAATACATTACAATACAGCACAATGCAATGTAATACATTACAATACAGCACGATACAATGTAATACATTACAATACAGCACGATACAATAAAATACATTACAATACAGCACAATGCAATGTAATACATTACAATACAGCACAATACAATGTAATACATTACAATACAGCACGATACAATAAAATACATTACAATACAGCACGATACAATGTAATACATTACAATACAGCACAATGCAATGTAACACATTACAATACAGCACGATACAATGTAATACATTACAATACAGCACGATACAATAAAATACATTACAATACAGCACAATGCAATGTAACACATTACAATACAGCACGATACAATGTAATACATTACAATACAGCACGATACAATGTAATACATTACAATACAGCACGATACAATGTAACACATTACAATACAGCACAATGCAATAAAATACAGCACGATACAATGTAATACATTACAATACAGCACAATGCAATAAAATACAGCACGATACAATGTAATACATTACAATACAGCACAATGCAATGCAACGCAATGCGACGCAATGAAGTTCAGTACAACGCAATACAATGAGACAGACAGACAGACTAGACAGACATACATACAGAAAGGCACACACACACACACACACACACACACACACACACACACACACACACACACACACACAGATTCACATTCAGATGATTTAGTCATGAACAGGCCTAGACCCTTATGAAGGGGTAAGTGAACAACATGGATAATCTCAAACAAAATGAAAATATCTACCCAAGCATGTGTATAAAAATACACATATTACATAAACGCTGCGAGAGAGAGAGAGAGAGAGAGAGAGAGAGAGAGAGAGAGGGAGAGAGAGAGAGAGAGAGAGAGGGGGGGGGGGGGGGGGAACTGTAACGAAATAACCAGACTCCGATTTAGCTGTTTATTCTATCTCCTATTGTTTTTTTTTTTTTTCACCGGGGTCAAAATCTGACTACCCCGCGCCCAGCACCCCACCCCCCGACTGGACTTTACCCCTTCACCCCCTCAGAAAGGATATAGCTGAGGGTCATTCCAGTCCACCTTCAAGTGATACACGGGGGGAAATTTGTCCCACTTGGAATAAAAACATGGTGTGTTGGCCTAATGAGAATAAATACATGGTGTGTTGGCCTAATGAGAATAAATACATGGTGTGTTGGCCTAATGAGAATAAATACATGGTGTGTTGGCCTAATGAGAATAAAAACATGGTGTGTTGGCCTAATGAGAATAAATACATGGTGTGTTGGCCTAATGAGAATAAATACATGGTGTGTTGGCCTAATGAGAATAAATACATGGTGTGTTGGCCTAATGAGAATAAAAACATGGTGTGTTGGCCTAATGAGAATAAATACATGGTGTGTTGGCCTAATGAGAATAAATACATGGTGTGTTGGCCTAATGAGAATAAATACATGGTGTGTTGGCCTAATGAGAATAAATACATGGTGTGTTGGCCTAATGAGAATAAATACATGGTGTGTTGGCCCAATGAGAATAAATACATGGTGTGTTGGCCTAATGAGAATAAAAACATGGTGTGTTGGCCTAATGAGAATAAATACATGGTGTGTTGGCCTAATGAGAATAAATACATGGTGTGTTGGCCTAATGAGAATAAATACATGGTGTGTTGGCCTAATGAGAATAAATACATGGTGTGTTGGCCTAATGAGAATAAATACATGGTGTGTTGGCCCAATGAGAATAAATACATGGTGTGTTGGCCTAATGAGAATAAAAACATGGTGTGTTGGCCGAATGAGAATAAATACATGGTGTGTTGGCCTAATGAGAATAAATACATGGTGTGTTGGCCTAATGAGAATAAATACATGGTGTGTTGGCCCAATGAGAATAAAAACATGGTGTGTTGGCCTAATGAGAATAAATACATGGTGTGTTGGCCTAATGAGAA
>NC_134898.1:52617602-52622602 GCF_041734735.1 Babylonia areolata
GTACCCCCCCCCCCCACCCCACCCGTCACCACCCACTACTTTTGCTTCCTTTGACATGTAACGTACAGGAGGGGTTTTTGATCATGAATTATATGGATACTTATGTAGCGCCTCTCCTGGGCTGGAGACCAAGCTTAAAGCGCTGTACAAACAGGCAGTCATTTTCACAACAAGCAGTCATTTTCACAACAGGCAGTCATTTTCACAACAGGCTGTCTTCCTGGGTAAAGCGGAACTGACGGCTGCCATTGGGCGCTCATCATTTGTTTCCTGTGTCATTCAATCGGGGTTCAGTCACGCACATGTAATACTCATGCAGACATGTAACATTTTACGTCTATGACCATTTTGTCTATTTATGTAAGCAGCCATACACCATTTTGGTGGAAGTGCATCCTGGGTATGTTGTTGTTTCCACAACCCACCGAACGCTGACATGGATACTCACGAAAGGGGTTCAGGCACTAGCAGGTCTGCACATTTGTTGACATGGGAGTTCGGAAAATCTCCACATTTTTCCCACCAGGCGGCGTGGGGCGAGGGGTGCGGGGTGCGTCAGTATCAGTATCAGTATCAGTATCAGTAGCTCAAGGAGGCGTCACTGCGTTCGGACAAATCCATATACACTACACCACATCTGCCAAGCAGTTGCCTGACCAGCAGCGTAACCCATCGCGCTTAGTCAGGCCTTGAGAAAAAAAAGAAGAAAAAAGAGAGAAAAAATGAATATATAAATAATCGAACTAAGAAAGAAGTAAATCAATATTTAAATATGAAAAAAAGAAAAGAAAAAGAAAAAACAACAACAAACCCACCTCCTCCTTTTCAACAACTTGATTTAACCCGCAGAAGGGTTAATTTCCACAAATGTTCCTGACCGGGGATCATTGGAGGTCAGCCCATAACCACCCCAGAGTAAAACAGCATGGGGGCCAGTAGTTGGGCGGTTGCATCGGGCACACCCCTGCATGTGATGTGAACTGCGGAGCGGCTGACCTGTACTGTTTCCATGGGATGTCAACGTGCCTGCTGTGCTTACTGTCGTGACAAGAGCCACGACGTCCCGATCAGCTGGGATGTCAACGTGCCTGCTGTGCTTACTGTCGTGACAAGAGCCACGACGTCCCGATCAGCTGGGATGTCAACGTGCCTGCTGTGCTTACTGTCGTGACAAGAGCCACGACGTCCCGATCAGCTGGGATGTCAACGTGCCTGCTGTGCTTACTGTCGTGACAAGAGCCACGACGTCCCGATCAGCTGGGATGTCAACGTGCCTGCTGTGCTTACTGTCGTGACAAGAGCCACGACGTCCCGATCAGCTGGGATGTCAACGTGCCTGCTGTGGTTATTGACAAGAGCCACGACGTCCCGATCAGCTGGGATGTCAACGTGCCTGCTGTGGTTATTGACAAGAGCCACGACGTTCCAATCAGCTGGGATGTCAACGTGCCTGCTGTGGTTATTGACAAGAGCCACGACGTCCCGATCAGCTGGGATGTCAACGTGCCTGCTGTGCTTACTGTCGTGACAAGAGCCACGACGTCCCGATCAGCTGGGATGTCAACGTGCCTGCTGTGCTTACTGTCGTGACAAGAGCCACGACGTCCCGATCAGCTGGGATGTCAACGTGCCTGCTGTGCTTACTGTCGTGACAAGAGCCACGACGTCCCGATCAGCTGGTCAAGGCAAGGAACACGCGGAGCTTGACTGACACCACGTGGCCGGGTCGCTGTGGTTCGTTAAAGGTTAAAGGTCCCTTCGCCCTTAGAATAACAACAATAACAACAACAACTTGTAGATGTGATTCCTACTTGTCAACGTGATTACACAAGTTTACTTTAGTTCCTTGAACTTGTCCGCTCAAGTTCTCTGTTTACTTGTTTCTTATTGTGCATGGCTTAAACAAGCCATGCTTGGTGGCCTTCCCATCCTTCTCTCTGCTTCCGTCCTAGTGCATTGGCATCGGCTGACATTCAGAGCCAACAGCAAAGTGAGAGCTGTATGATCAATGGATTCTCCACTGAAACTGGAAGTCATTTAAAGCTTTGTCTTTTGTGAAGGACTACGACTCTGAAATTAGGAGGCAATATTGCTCTGGCTCTTGGTGCTGCAGCCCTCTGGGCTAGTTGGCCTTTGGGAACCATCGCATCGCCGACTCTCCTAAAACCCTCTTGGCCGAAAGAGTGGGGACGTAACTTGGGCAAGACACTCTCCGCTATAATCAAACTGAAGCCCAGATAGCCAGGACAGCAGATGCCACCTCTGCTATTCTGGTGGTCAGAGTCGGACACGATCGACTATCATACTTAGGCCATGTTGTTTCTTTGAATAAAAATTGAACAAAACAAAAAAACAAAAAACAAAACAGAAACGAAAACACACACAAAAGAAAAACAACAACAAAACACTACTACTACTGCTAAAGTTTATTTAACGCCTTTCCATGTAAACTATATACTCAAGGGTTGTAGGTCCCATCATCATCATCATCATATCGATAATCGTAACAACAACAACATCAACAACAGCACTACTGCAGTTTACTATATGCCTTGCCATGTAAAACATGCTAAATTGCACCTTAGAACTTAGAAATCGACGTGCAAAAAACATGCTTTTAAACACTAGGTTCATTTGATATTTCACATTTATTGTACCTAGGACTCGGCATAGAAGACAAGGCCCAAAGCTCCGTTTCGGCACGGTGTTGTGTCCAGGAAGACGAGGCCCAAAGCACCGTTTCGGGGTGGTGTTGTGTCCAGGAAGACGAGGCCCAAAGCACCGTTTCGGGGTGGTGTTGTGTCCAGGAAGACGAGGCCCAAAGCTCCGTTTCGGGGTGGTGTTGTGTCCAGGAAGACGAGGCCCAAAGCTCCGTTTCGGCACGGTGTTGTGTCCAGGAAGACGAGGCCCAAAGCTCCGTTTCGGCACGGTGTTGTGTCCAGGAAGACGAGGCCCAAAGCTCCGTTTCGGGGTGGTGTTGTGTCCAGGAAGACGAGCCCCAAAGCTCCGTTTCGGCACGGTGTTGTGTCCTAGGGAAAGGTTCATTACTCCGCTTTTCTTCCTTCCACCCATGTGGGAATCGATTGGCTATCATACCTGATTTCGGGTCATTGAACACACACACACACACACACACACACACACACACACACACACACACACACACACACACACACACGCACACAGACACACACACACACACACACACACACACACACACACACACACACACACTGTTGGAAAACATTAGTTTCTTTATAATTTTGTGCATTGCCATTCTGGTTTGATTATGTTGACAGAACTGATATCTTCAACTAAAACAAAATTGGGTGTTGGCAGGCACAAAAATTTCCTTAGAAAAGGTATCTGTTTAAGCTTACCACACACACACACACACACACACACACACACACATTCACACACACACACACACACACACACACACACACACATTCACATACACACACAGCACACACACACACATACACACACATTCACACACACACACACACACACACACACACACACACACACACACACACACACACACACACACACACACACACACAACACAGACACACACACACACACACACACACATTCACATACACACAACACACACACACACACACATACACACACACACACACACACACACACACACACACACACACACACACACACACACACACATACATACATACATATATACAGACATACACACACCACGGATAGACAGCCCAACCCTGTGTTATCGCACAGACTGACGGAGTGTGTAAACACGTGAGCCAAAAATAAAAGTATGCAAATGTCACCCAGCAGGGCAGCGAAAGTCACAGCTAGGCTGGCCTTTGAAGCTGGTCAGGGTCAGTGCTCTCTCTCTCTCTCTCTCTCTCTCTCTCTCTCTCTCTCTCTCTCACCCCTCTCTCTCTCATTGTATTGCGTTGAGCTGGATGTGTGTGTGTGTGTGTGTGTGTGTGTGTGTGTGTGTGTGTGTGTGTGTGTGCGTGCGTGCGTGTGTGTGTGTGTGTGTGTGTGTGTGTGTGTGTGTGTGCGTGCGTGCGTGTGTGTGTGTGTGTGTGTGTGTGTGTGTGTGTGTCTGTCTGTCTGTCTGTCTGTCTGTCTGTGTGTCTGTGTTTGAGAGAGAGAGAGAGAGACAGGAAGAGAGAGAGAGAGAGAGAGAGAGAGAGAGTGGTATAAAGGACAGACAGACAGACAGACAGCCACGCAGAGAACAGTACGTCAACAGATTAACTTTGACATACATATGAAATTAAACAAATCAAAACAGAAAGACAGAAAAAAAAAAAAAAAAGGAGACATTTTCCCTTGCAACACCTGTGGGAAGTGCTGCGAATCCAGAATCGGCCTCTTCTCCCATATGAGGACACACACGGACAGATAAGCCTGCCTGCCTACTCATCTGTCGGACCGACGGGAGACTCCATCATGCCACGTCAATCTTATTTCACTACGATTCAACAGTTAAGGGGTTAATTTTTTTTTAAACCTCGTGTCCACTCAGTACAAAATGTCAATGACTCTGGTCGTGATCAGCATGCATTAAGTACAGACAGGCACCACATCATGGCCATTCAACCACACCCTTGATGACTCCACAGCAAACGCATTACGTATCATACCCAACTGATCAGTCAAATGACGTCAGCTCCAGGGCGTTGTGAAACGTCCGTCCCCCATCAACATGATCAATCATCAACAGACCGTGTTCAGTTGGTTAAAGAACTGTTTGATTAGGACGCCTCCCCCACCAAACGCTCAATCATCAACAGACCGTGTTCAGTTAGTTCACGAACTGTTTGATTAGGACACCTCCCCCACCAAACGTTCATCAACAACAGACCGTGTTCAGTTAGTTCACTGTTTGATTAGGACACCTCCCCCACCAAACGTTCATCAACAACAGACCGTGTTCAGTTAGTTCACGAACTGTTTGATTAGGACACCTCCCCCACCAAACGTTCATCATCAACAGACCG
>NC_134898.1:52627602-52637602 GCF_041734735.1 Babylonia areolata
GATATGTGTCGACCAAATGCCAAGCCTGTCGAACTGATCTCACTAAAAGAATAACAGCCAAGGCTGGAGAAGTTTGTTCACGAATGCTTCTTTTCATTATTTGCTTATGTTAATGTTTTATTGTGTCTCATAAACAATGATAATAAAATATTATATTCTTTCTTTCTTCCCTCTGATCTGACTTTACTCTCTTTATCCCTATCCCTCACTCTTTTTTCTTTCTTTTCTTTTTTTGTTTTTTTGTTTGTTTGTTTCTGCCGTTCTGTCTTTAAAGAAACATGTCCATATTCAGACGATTAAACAGTTCACACACACACACACACACACACACACACACACACACCACCAAAACGCATCGTGTCTGTACCTCCCCAAAACGCATCGTGTCACCTCTGTACCTCCCCAAAACGCATCGTGTCACCTCTGTACCTCCCCAAAACGCATCGTGTCTGTACCTCCCCAGACAGCATGGTGTCCAAGGCCCCAGGCCCCAGCACCTACACCCCCAACATTCACGACCCAGGGGAGAAGTCCGCCCCGATCTACAGCTTCGGCCGCCCTTACCGCCAGGAAGGGAGACGGCAGAACCTCCCGGCCCCCAACACCTACACCCTCCCAGGGACTCTGGGCCCTAACGTGCCCGTGCTGAAGAGCGGCCCCGCCTCCAGCATGCACAGGAAGGCCGCTGAAACCAAAGGGTTCTCCTACGATTTCGCCAGGACCCCAGGTCCTGCTAAATACGGGCCCGTGGACCTTTCCCACACCATGAAGAGAGCTCCCGCCGCCACCATGAAGGGTCGGACCAAGCTGCCCTCCCTGGTGACGGCGACAAAGTCCCCAGGCCCCGCGGACTACGACCCCGGAAGCAGCCTGGACAAGGTCAGCAGCAGCAGTCCCCGGCTGAGGCTGAGGGTCCGCTACCACGACAGCTTGAGGCCGCCGCTCTTCACCATGACTGACGTCAGTCATTGATGATGACGTAGGGGGTGATGATGACGTGGCTTGATGATGACGTGTGTATTAGGGGTGGTTTTGGGGGTCGCGGGGTGGGTGGGTGGTTGGGGGTGTTCTTCGTGTGTGTCGCGATTTGGGTTGACTTGTGTTGTGAGCATGGTTGGCTGTGCATAAAAAAAGAGGAGGAAGAAGAAAATGTATATTGTGGGTGAAAAGTGATATTTTGAAACGATTCGATGAATACGCAACGGTGAGGCAATTGTATTGTGCGACTGGTGACCATGTCTTAGTGTTGAAGTGAAAGTCGCCTGTGTGACTGGTGACCATGTCTTAATGTTGAAGTGAAAGACGCCTGTGCGACTGGTGACCATGTCTTAATGTTGAAGTGAAAGACGCCTGTGTGACTGGTGACCATGTCTTAATGTTGAAGTGAAAGACGCCTGTGTGACTGGTGACCATGTCTTAATGTTGAAGTGAAAGTCGCCTGTGTGACTGGTGACCATGTCGTAATGTTGAAGTGAAAGTCGCCTGTGTGACTGGTGACCATGTCTTAGTGTTGAAGTGAAAGTCGCCTGTGTGACTGGTGACCATGTCTTAGTGTTGAAGTGAAAGACGCCTGTGTGACTGGTGACCATGTCTTAGTGTTGAAGTGAAAGTCGCCTGTGTGACTGGTGACCATGTCTTAGTGTTGAAGTGAAAGTCGCCTGTGTGACTGGTGACCATGTCTTAATGTTGAAGTGAAAGTCGCCTGTGCGACTGGTGACCATGTCTTAATGTTGAAGTGAAAGTCGCCTGTGTGACTGGTGACCATGTCTTAGTGTTGAAGTGAAAGTCGCCTGTGTGACTGGTGACCATGTCTTAGTGTTGAAGTGAAAGTCGCCTGTGTGACTGTAGCGCGTTTGTCGATGGCTAGTTATGTGTCAGGGTCAACTTTCGTTTCGCTGTTTCCATTATTTGAGGGGGCAAATACCTGAATAAATAGATGAATGAATAAATGAATACATGAAAAAGGAAATACACAAATGAACAGGCCAACAAACAAATGAATAAGTAAAGGAAACTCGGTTATACACAGCTTCACGTTAATTGTTTTCTTTCCCGATTTTCTATGACTGATAAATAAATTAACAAATGAATGAATAAACAAACAAAAAACCAAAAAACAAACAAACCCCCGCCCCCCCCAAAAAAAACAAAACAAAAAACAAACAAATAAATGAATAAATGAACGAACAAGCAAATGAATAAATGAATAAATAAATAAATAAATGAATAAATAAATAATACACAGGGGCTTCAATTCATTTATTTTGTTTCCTCCTTCAAAAAAAAAAAAAAAAAAAAAAAAAAAAAAAAAGTTCGCTTATAACATCGCGCTCCCCCAGGCTGGCGAATACCGGGATCCATATCATCGTGTTTTTTGTTTGTTTGGTTTTTGTTTGTTTGTTTTTTGTTTGTTTGTTTGTTTTTCTCGTTGCTTCCAAGTGATGGCAAAGCGGACAGCCCATCTGGCTAGGAAGCTGGAACACCGGTGTCGACTCCCACAGGACTTAGGTTTTTATTTTGACACCACGCCTACAGAGGAGCTTTTTGTGATGGTCTGGATTCTACTCATTCGTAAACCAGAGTTCTGTGTGCAAACTGAAACACTCCTCCATAACATCAAAGTTGTCGCATGCAAAATTCTACATTTCAAGAATCCATTTTGAGGCTGACGGAAGTTACACGCAGACAGGAAAAAGCAATGGGTGGCACTGCACTGTGGCGACGGGATAGCAGTCCCACAGGGATACATGTTCTAGCAAGTAGTGATACGAACCACTCCACTGTCGGCTGATATGCCTGGCGCATGCAACGTTTATAGAAGACATTTCCAAATTCAGAATCAAAAGTTGAACTTACTTGTACATTTCTATGGTTTGACACCATACTTGTTCAGCACAAGTGGAGACACGTGGCAGAGCGGGTAAGACGCTCACTGCCAGTAGGGTGTGGGTTCCACAAGTGGAGACACGTGGCAGAGCGGGTAAGACGCTCATTGCCAGTAGGGTGTGGGTTCCACAAGTGGAGACACGTGGCAGAGCGGGTAAGACGCTCACTGCCAGTAGGGTGTGGGTTCCACAAGTGGAGACACGTGGCAGAGCGGGTAAGACGCTCATTGCCAGTAGGGTGTGGGTTCCACAAGTGGAGACACGTGGCAGAGCGGGTAAGACGCTCACTGCCAGTAGGGTGTGGGTTCCACAAGTGGAGACACGTGGCAGAGCGGGTAAGACGCTCATTGCCAGTAGGGTGTGGGTTCCACAAGTGGAGACACGTGGCAGAGCGGGTAAGACGCTCACTGCCAGTAGGGTGTGGGTTCCACAAGTGGAGACACGTGGCAGAGCGGGTAAGACGCTCATTGCCAGTAGGGTCTGGGTTCCATTCCCCCTCTCACACTTTCTCCCAGGTTTGACTGGAAAGATCAAACTGAGCATCTAGTCATCATGATGAAACGATAAACCGAGGTCCCGTATGCAGTTCGCATTTGACGCAGTGAAAAGAACCCACGGCAACAACAGAGTTGTCCTCTGGCAACATTCTGTTGAAGAAATCCACTCTGACAGGTACACACACACACACACACACACACACACACACACACACACACACACACACACACATATATATATATATATATATATATATATATATATATATATATGTATATGCATGCACTCAAGGCCTGCCTACGTGCCTTGGCCCGGTTCTGCTGCTGGTCAGGCATCTGCCTAGCAGATGTGGTGTAGCTTATATGGATTTGTCCGAACACATTCCCACCTTGAGAAACTGAAACAACTGGTGCAGTAAAGTCTTTGGTTGCTTCCACTTTTTCATTCTGGTTTTGGAACGTTCAGGGAACCAGCGAAGCCACACCAACGAATGTTACTCACTCGTTTGTGGATGTACCATCAGTATCAGCTGATGTAATAGGATGTGTACGTCGATGTCGTATGATATTTGTATTTGTGTTGTTCTGAGGACAAGTGTGTTTGCATGTTTTGAATACCATTGCCGAATATGGAATGAAAAGCTCTTTGCGAAACCATAGTGTGGTGTTGTGATTTGTTCTCTCTGTCTCTCTATCTGTTGTCTCACTCACTCACTCACACACTCACTCACTCACTCACTGACTCTGTCTGTCTGTCTGTCTGTCTCTCAGTTTTCATTACATTCTGTTCACGTTTCACTTCTTAAGGGGGCTTGGTCTATATACGAATAAATCATTTCTCTCTGCCTCTGTCTCTGTTTCTGTCTGTCTGTCTGTCTGTCTGTCTGTCTCTGTGCACACTCATGCCTCTCTCTCTCTCTCTCTCTCTCTCTCTCTCTCTCTCTCTCTCTCTCTGTGTGTGTGTGTGTGTGTGTGTGTGTGTTTGGCGGAGACACAGAGACATAGAAAATGGAAGGGAGGGCCTATCTTGCATTACGCTGACACAGTACCTTGATTAATGTACACTCCCAAAAATGCTGCTTTAATGTTGTGCACTGAAATATGAAGATATCGACGTTTAATTGAACCGAACTAAATCAAAACAAGATAAGACAAAATAAAACAAGACAGCACAGCACAGCACAACGCAATAGAACTTCATTTCCTCTCCTTGTTACCTCCCTTCCTTCAGGACTTCATTTCCTCTCCTTGTTACCTCCCTTCCTTTGTGTACTTCATTTCCTCTCCTTGTTACCTCCCTTCCTTCAGGACTTCATTTCCTCTCCTTGTTACCTCCCTTCCTTTGTGTACTTCATTCCCTCTCCTTGTTACCTCCCTTCCTTCAGGACTTCATTCCCTCTCCTTGTTACCTCCCTTCCTTCAGGACTTCATTCCCTCTCCTTGTTACCTCCCTTCCTTTGTGTACTTCATTCCCTCTCCTTGTTACCTCCCTTCCTTCAGGACTTCATTTCCTCTCCTTGTTACCTCCCTTCCTTTGTGTACTTCATTTCCTCTCCTTGTTACCTCCCTTCTTTCAGGACTTCAATTTCTCTCCTTATTACCTCCCTTTCCTTGGGAACTTCATTTCCTCTCCTTGTTACCTCCCTTCCTTCAGTACTTCATTTCCTCTCCTTATTACCTCCCTTTGGGAACTTCATTTCCTCTCCTTGTTACCTCCCTTCCTTCAGGACTTCATTTCCTCTCCTTGTTACCTCCCTTCCTTCAGGACTTCATTTCCTCTCCTTGTTACCTCCCTTCCTTTGTGTACTTTATTCCCTCTCCTTGTTACCTCCCTTCCTTCAGGACTTTATTTCCTCTCCTTGTTACCTCCCTTCCTTCAGGACTTTATTTCCTCTCCTTGTTACCTCCCTTCCTTTGTGTACTTTATTCCCTCTCCTTGTTACCTCCCTTCCTTCAGGACTTCATTTCCTCTCCTTGTTACCTCCCTTCCTTCAGGACTTCATTTCCTCTCCTTGTTACCTCCCTTCCTTCAGGACTTCATTTCCTCTCCTTGTTACCTCCCTTCCTTCAGTACTTCATTTCCTCTCCTTATTACCTCCCTTCCTTCAGGACTTCATTTCCTCTCCTTGTTACATCCCTTCCTTCAGGACTTCATTTCCTCTCCTTGTTACCTCCCTTCCTTCAGGGGAGGATGTGCGCGTGCATACACGCATTCCCATCTCTGTGTGATTTCACTGCACATTGCATTCGCTTCTCTCTCCCCGTATCCTGTTATTTCTTTTCAATTCTATCTTCTCTATCTCTCTCTCTCTCTCTCCGTGTGTGTGTGTGTGTGTGTGTGTGTGTGTGTGTGTGTGTGTGTGTGTGTGTGTGTGTGTGTGTCTCTGTGCATTTCCTTCTCTATCTGCAGCCTTCACTATTTCTCTCTTTCTCTGCATTCAGTTCTCACTCTCTGAATTCCAACCCCACACTGCATTCCAGTCTCATCTCTGCTTTCCGCTCTCTCTCTCTCTCTCTCGCCCTTCGCCTGGGACCTGTTCTGTTAAAACAGCTTCATCAGTCACACGCGTACACACCATGTGTCTTCATTCAACACTTCCGAGTCAAGACAAATATGGAATTGAACTAGACTTACGTACAAGGGTGCCGTTTAGTTTGAATGATTTAATTGTTTAGAGCCTAGGAAAAAGGGATTACGTAATCATGCATAAACATACACTTATACAGCACACCTACACTAACCACGTTGATGGCTAAGGAGTGTGTGGATTTAAAGCGCAGTGTTTTGTTTGAGCTGTTTTAATTGTCTGCCACGCCCACAGATCCGACCCTTGGCGCTTGTCCTCAACAAACGGCGTCAGCTGACTATTCTTTACTCGCACGCGCGCTAATACCAAAACTGAACAATACCAAGTGTGATTCATATTTGTATTAGTTACATGAAATATGTAATATTTTCATGTGACCCCAAGAGGTTTTTCCTGAAATAAACACGTCTTGTCGTCTGATAACACTCGACCACGTGTTTCCGAAGGACTGACGAGAGGCGCAGATAAACAATTATCAGACAAACCGATGCAAAACTGATGCTGATCGGAAGCGATTGGTCGATGTGTGTGTTTATATATATATATATATATATATATATATATATATATATATATATTGGACACCACTGACACATGACCCCTGCTGCGTCTGTAGGACTCGTCAAGACGCCGATCGATGTGATTTGTGGCCGCTGTCAATAAGGAATCAAGGCGATCCGGCTTCGTCCTACTATCCTCCTCCTCCTCCTCCACATCAAGCGTCTTTGATCTCTTCTCAGTCAGCCAGGAAGGGAAGCACAGAAAATCGCACTGAACTGCAAGCAGGGAGGGAGTGGGGGAGGAGATGGGTGTCTGTGTGAGGGAGGGAGGGAGGGGGGGAAGTGGGAAGGGTGAGAGAAATAGATGGATGTCTGTGAAGGAAGTGAGGGAGGGAGGGAGTGGGGAGGAGATGGGTGTCTGTGAGGGGAGGGAGGGAGGGGAGAGTGGGGAAGAAATGGGTGTCTGTGAGGGGAGGGAGGGAGGGAGGGGAGAGTGGGGAGGAAATGGGTGTCTGTGAGGGGAGGGAGGGAGGGAGGGAGTGGGGAGGAAATGGGTGTCTGTGAGGGGAGGGAGGGGAGAGTGGGGAGGAAATGGGTGTCTGTGAGGGGAGGGAGGGAGTGGGGAGGAAATGGGTGTCTGTGAGGGGAGGGAGGGAGGGAGGAGAGAGTGGGGAGGAGATGGGTGTCTGTGAGGGGAGGGAGGGAGTGGAGAGGAGATGGGTGTCTGTGAGGGGAGGGAGGGAGGGGAGGAGATGGGTGTCTGTGAGGGGAGGGAGGGAGGGAGGAGATGGGTGTCTGTGAGGGGAGGGAGGGAGGGAGGAGAGAGTGGGGAGGAGATGGGTGTCTGTGAGGGGAGGGAGGGAGGAAGGGGAGAGTGGGGAGGAGATGGGTGTCTGTGAGGGGAGGGAGGGAGGGAGGGGAGAGTGGGGAGGAGATGGGTGTATGTGAGGGGAGGGAGGGAGGTAGGGGAGAGTGGGGAGGAGATGGGTGTCTGTGAGGGGAGGGAGGGAGGGAGGGGAGAGTGGGGAGGAGATGGGTGTCTGTGAGGGGAGGGAGGGAGGGAGGGGAGAGTGGGGAGGAGATGGGTGTGAGGGGAGGGAGGGAGGGAGGGGAGAGTGGGGAGGAGATGGGTGTCTGTGAGGGGAGGGAGGGAGGGGAGAGGAGATGGGTGTCTGTGAGGGGAGGGAGGGAGGGGAGAGTGGGGAGGAAATGGGTGTGAGGGGAGGGAGGGAGGGAGGGGAGAGTGGGGAGGAGATGGGTGTCTGTGAGGGGAGGGAGGGAGGGGAGAGTGGGGAGGAGATGGGTGTCTGTGAGGGGAGGGAGGGAGGGGAGAGGAGATGGGTGTCTGTGAGGGGAGGGAGGGAGGGAGGGGAGAGTGGGGAGGAAATGGGTGTGAGGGGAGGGAGGGAGGGAGGGGAGAGTGGGGAGGAGATGGGTGTCTGTGAGGGGAGGGAGGGAGGGAGGGGAGAGTGGGGAGGAGATGGGTGTCTGTGAGGGGAGGGAGGGAGGGAGGGGAGAGTGGGGAGGAAATGGGTGTGAGGGGAGGGAGGGAGGGGAGAGTTTGGAGGAGATGGGTCTCTGTGAGGAGAAAGGGGGTTGGGGGGGGCGCGGTAGGGAATGCGGAGGAGATATGTTTCTCTTTGAGGGAAGGGAGGGGGGGTGAAGTGGGGGTAAGGAGTTGGAAGAAAATGGGTGGGGAAGAGATGGGTGTCTCTGTGAGGGGAGGGCGGGTGAAATTGGGGAGTAGGGAGGAGATGGGTGTGTTTGTTAGAGGAAGGTGGAGGGAGAAAGTAAAGAGGAGATGGGTGTGAGGATAGGGAGGGAGGGGCGAGGGAGGGAGAAAAGGAAGGAGGTATAGTGGGGAGGAGATGGGTGTCTGTGAGGGGAAGTACGGAGGGCGGAAGGGTGTGTGTGTGTGTGGGGGGGGGGGGGAATGGGAGGGAGTGGGGAGGAGATGGGTGTGAGGGGAGGGAGGCATGGAGGGTGGCAGGGCGGAAGGAGAGGGGTGTGAGGGGAGGGAGGCATGGAGGGTGGGAGGGGGGAAGGAGAGGGGTGTGAGGGGAGGGAGGCATGGAGGGTGGGAGGGGGGAAGGAGAGGGGTGTGAGGGGAGGGAGGCATGGAGGGAGGGAGGGGGGAAGGAGAGGGGTGTGAGGGGAGGGATGGAGGGGGGAAGGAGAGGGGTGTGAGGGGAGGGATGGAGGGGGGAAGGAGAGGGGTGTGAGGGGAGGGATGGAGGGGGGAAGGAGAGGGGTGTGAGGGGAGGCATGGAGGGGGGACGGAGAGGGGTGTGAGGGGAGGGATGGAGGGGGGAAGGAGAGGGGTGTGAGGGAAGGGATGGAGGGGGGAAGGAGAGGGGTGTGAGGGGAGGGATGGAGGGGGGAAGGAGAGGGGTGTGAGGGGAGGGATGGAGGGGGGAAGGAGAGGGGTGTGAGGGGAGGGATGGAGGGGGGAAGGAGAGGGGTGTGAGGGGAGGGATGGAGGGGGGAAGGAGAGGGGTGTGAGGGGAGGGTGGGAGGGGGGAAGGAGAGGGGTGTGAGGGGAGGGATGGAGGGGGGAAGGAGAGGGGTGTGAGGGAAGGGATGGAGGGGGGAAGGAGAGGGGTGTGAGGGGAGGGAGGCATGGAGGGATGAAGGAGAGGGGTGCGAGGGGAGGGATGGAGGTGGGAAGGGGAGTGGGCTGGTGGTTGAGAGGAAGGTGGAGGGAGGAAGTAAGAGGGAGATGGGGTGTGAGGAAGGGAGGGGAGGGGGAGGGAGGGTGAAAAGGGAAGCAGTTGGGGGAGGAGATGGTGAGTGCTGTGAGGGGAATAACCTAGGTCGAAGCAAACACATTATGATGTTATTTTCGTCGTACGGGGGGGGTGGGAATGAGATAGTAAAATAAATGGAAAAATGGTGTGTCCACAGTCCAGTCACCACTACCCCATGGAGGGTGCCACTGCATAAGAGAGAAAGCGCTGTGCAGGGAGACGATGGTGGACGGTGTCGGCGGTGTGGTGTACGAAGAGCATGTGTAGGGAGAGGCATGCTAGCAGGTTGTGGATGTTTATATAATGAATTTGAGTGGAATAGGTCTCACGTCATAGTTGGTGGTGTGTGTGGGTGTGAGTATAGTGTGTTGTTGTGGGGGGATGGGGGGGGGTGAGGTGTGTGTGAGTGGGTGTGTGTGTGGGGGTGAAGAGAGGGATGTGAGGAGACTGGATGGACAGGAGGCAAGAGACAGAGGCAGGGAGCAGAGGAACAGAGACGATACAGAACGGAGAGGGACAGGAGAGGGGTATGAAGGAGAGAGCAGTGAGAGGAGACAAAGAAGAGAGAGGGATGCAGAGAAGATGGGAGAGGAGGAGAGGGTGGAAGGGGAGGGACAGATCGATAGATAGACACAGGGAGAGGGTGAGAAGGAGAGAGAGGACAAGTCGATGATGAGGGAGGGATGGAGGGACAGGCAGAAGGAGAGAGAGAGGATGGGGAGAAGGATGGAACGAAGGGGACTTAGGAAGACGAGGCATTATAGTGAGAGGATGGGACGATTT
>NC_134898.1:52642602-52657602 GCF_041734735.1 Babylonia areolata
CCTGGCTGGGAAAACAATTTTGGCGATAACTTTATGCAGTTTTTCTGGTTTTTGTTGTTGTTTTGTAAGCTGGGCTGAGCTTGTCTGAGTTGTGGATTGCCATGATGTACTGTCTGAAAAATGTGAAAGAAGGGCGGGGTGGTGTTTGGGGGAGGGGGGAAGAGGGAAGGGGAGGGAGGGGAGAGAGGGGGGACTGGGAGGGGTGGTGGTGTTAGGATTGCTGCCACCACAGGGAGAATTTTGGACAATGCGTTAAGTCCCTAATTACCTTCGGATTGGAGCAGAGTCAGGTGGAGAATGAAGTGGGTCGTTGCAGGGTCGTTTTTGTAGGATCTGGCACTGGCTTGACAACACGAAAATAGCCCCCAAAATGGTACATGTATTGTGCACAGCAACAGATTGCATTATAGTTGTCAGGGAATGAAAAGAAAACAAAAACGCACCCACACGTAAAGTGCCCCTGGGAATAATCCGCGTCGGAATGAAAATGACAGACTTATAATAACTCTTGCCAAGCGCTATCCAGCTTTCCATCTGACCGGACATCGATATGACATTTACTGTCTTCTCTCTCAGGAAGCTTCTCCGCCACTAAGCGAACTTCTACTTTGCAGGCTAGAAGTATACCTACTTCACTGATTTGCGACGACGTGTATGTTGTTTACGAAATAATGAAAGTGTGTCTTCGTGTTCCTTCAAACACATGGTATTTTGTCCCAGCATGTAATAAATCAAGCTGGTGTGCCCCCTTTTTTTAACTTTCATGTTTTTATTCATCTTAGTATGATTCACTTATTCTCTGCAGTTGTAGTTCGCTGGCGTGCCACGACGTGCACGTAGTTTACGAATTGATGAAAGTGCCTCTCACTGATCTGTTCCTTGAGATACACGGTATTACCCCAACATGCAAAACATTCAAACTGTTGTATTTTTATTACTTTCATATCTTTATTCGGCTTATGTTTTCATTGCTATCTTCGTCATGTTCACGTGTGCGTCAGACTCCACTGTGGGCTGAGAGACTGTGTTGCGTGCGTGACGAGGCTTTGGATGCTCACAAAATTTCCAATCGGATGAATAAAGATGTATTGTATTGTACTGTATTGTATTGTATCCTATTGTGCTATGTTGTATTGTGTTGACTGGTTTCAGAACTGAACACAAGTAACTGGAGGTGAGGTGGCAACTGGCCAATAGGTACATCGGCTGCGAAACAAAATGCGTTGAAATAAGATGATAAAAATTATTTTCCATGTACCTTTACTTTCTTTTTTTTTATATTCTGAATATCTTTTAGAACGTGGACGACCCTGAGTTAATCTTTTCATTTTTACTATCAATATATCTTTGAGTTGTTCTTTTCATCTTTTATTATCAATATATCTTTGAGTTGTTCTTTTCATCTTTTATTATCAATATATCTTTGAGTTGTTCTTTTCATCTTTTATTATCAATATATGATGAAACGGGGAACCATGAGGAAGAAGTAAATATTCAGAATGAACATTCCTTCACAGATGGAGTCGATAACTTCTGGAACTCACTGCCAGCTTTATTCAAAACAGCACCATCTACCAACACTTTCAAACAAATATCTCCTGGGCACATCCGACAGGTTTACTTGCAGCAAACTATCTTTTTCAGGGTGTTTAATGATTTTCCGATTTGACAGAATGCAAACATAATTTGTGAACCCAGTAAGCTAAAGCGTATTGACAGACTGGACATTATGCTTTAAGACCCTTCACAACTACTCCACAACACGAGGACTTGTACAACACACAAGCAATGAGACAGAAAAAAGCTAACTGCCACGCCACACTCCTTCAACAAGTGAGTTCATGCACTTCAAATGCAGTCAGCTGTCATTGCAATGTGCAACGCATTCCTAGCCTTCCGTTCACTTCATTGTGTTCTGCGCAGATAACAACCCAAAGCATGTCTGAAGCGCCAATCCATTTCTTTCTTTCTAATCGAATGCAAAATTTGTTAACGGTATGCGTGTTTCGCCTTGTCCACGCGACAGATTCAGTTGTAATCGCTTGGTAATGATACTCTGATTCTCGAGGATACAAACAGAAGTGTTTTTTAAAGGCCTCAGTTGCATGCAAGTTCACGGAGCACTTTGTTTTCCTTTTCTCTACCTTTTCCCCTTCTTGTGCTCCACGTGGGCCTTTCTTCATTGGTCGGTGGAAAATAATAAAATGGGAGTGGGACACACCCACCCATTCTTCTATCTGTTTACCAATAAATGGACAATTCTTATGTGGTCGCTAGTGTTCATACAATTGCTTACATTCGTCTGGGATTTTTAGTGCTCTTGTGTATGTTAATTTTTGTTTCGTGTGAAATGCCATTCTCTCCAACTCATTTTTCGGTTCTTGCTTGTGGATGCATGCGTAGTTGCTTGTATCGTATGACGCATCTTTGACTTTATATGCACTTGGCGTTTTGTCTATGATCTTATTGGGAGTTCCATACAGATAATATTATTCTTAACTCAGAATCAAACAGTTTCAACTCACTTGTATATTTCAGTGGTCTCTCACCACCTTCATCGGCAAAACTGACACAAGGCCTTGGGCTCTGGACAGGCGCTGAGTTCACAGCTTCGCTTTGCCATGACTGTCAAAAGTTGGAGAGAGTTCCAGGCCAGTGACCCTCTCAGTTGAGACTCGGCCTCGCTTCTCGTCCTGGTTTGGACAGATATTCAAACCTTCTTCCTCAAGAAATTGGTTGGTTGTAGTAGACTACTGTATTGCGTTACATCCTTGCCACAGCACATTTTTTGTGTGTGAAATTCGGGCTGCTCTCCCCGGGAAGAGCTCATCGCCACAGGACAGTGTCACACTGTTTCCCCTTTCCGTGCATACGTGTGTATGTGTTTCCATATCCACTGTTTTATATATAATTTTGCCTGAGAAAGGCAACTCTTTGTTGTCGCAGTGAGTTCTTTTACATGCGCTCCACAAAACTTCGGTTTATCGTCTCATCAAATGACTACCAATCAAGGTCTTGCAGAAAGGATGGGGACATATCGCTTCTGTTAAAAAAAAAAAAAATCGAGACTGATATTTTTCCCCTTTGAAACACACCAAACACGGCTCTTTGTTGATTCAGTTGACAACTGTTTTGTGCAATAATCAAATACACACAAAGTAAACAGCACTACGAAACGAGTTTTTGTTCATTCTTTCCTTGGTGAGGAGCAATCAGCATTCTTTCCTTGGTGAGGAGCAATCAGCACTTTATTCTTTCCTTGGTGAGGAGCAATCAGCATTCTTTCCTTGGTGAGGAGCAGTCAACATTTTATTCTTTCCTTGGTGAGGAGCAATCAACATTCTTTCCTTGGTGAGGAGCAATCAGCACTTTATTCTTTCCTTGGTGAGGAGCAATCAGCACTTTATTCTTTCCTTGGTGAGGAGCAATCAACACTTTATTCTTTCCTTGGTGAGGAGCAATCAGCATTCTTTCCTTGGTGAGGAGCAATCAGTATTCTTTCCTTGGTGAGGAGCAATCAGCATTCTTTCCTTGGTGAGGAGCAATCAGTATTCTTTCCTTGGTGAGGAGCAATCAACACTTTATTCTTTCCTTGGTGAGGAGCAGTCAGCATTCTTTCCTTGGTGAGGAGCAATCAACATTTGATTCTTTTCTTGGTGAGGAGCAGACAACATTTTATTCTTTCCTTGGTGAGGAGCAGACAACATTTTATTCTTTCCTTGGTGAGGAGCAATCAACACTTTATTCTTTCCTTGGTGAGGAGCAGTCAACATTTTATTCTTTCCTTGGTGAGGAGCAGTCAACATTTGATTCTTTTCTTGGTGAGGAGCAGTCAGCATTCTTTCCTTGGTGAGGAGCAATCAACATTTTATTCTTTCCTTGGTGAGGAGCAATCAACATTTTATTCTTTCCTTGGTGAGGAGCAATCAGCATTTGATTCTTTCCTTGGTGAGGAGCAATCAACATTTGATTCTTTTCTTGGTGGGGAGCAATCAACATTCTTTCCTTGGTGAGGAGCAATCAACACTTCATTCTTTCCTTGGTGAGGAGCAATCAACATTTGATTCTTTCCTTGGTGAGGAGCAATCAACATTTCATTCTTTCCTTGGTGAGGAGCAATCAACATCAGCATTTTATTCTTTCCTGGGTGAGGAGCAATCAAAATTCTTTCCTTGGTGAGGCGCAATCAACACTTTATTCTTTCCTTGGTGAGGAGCAATCAGCATTATTTCCTTGGTGAGGAGCAGTCAACGTTTGATTCTTTCCTTGGTGAGGAGCAATCAGCATTTGATTCTTTCCTTGCTGAGGAGCAATCAGCACTTTATTCTTTCCTTGGTGAGGAGCAGTCAACATTTGATTCTTTCCTTGGTGAGGAGCAATCAGCATTCTTTCCTTGGTGAGGAGCAATCAGCATTATTTCCTTGGTGAGGAGCAATCAACACTTTATTCTTTCCTTGGTGAGGAGCAATCAACATTTTATTCTTTCCTTGGTGAGGAGCAGTCAGCATTCTTTCCTTGGTGAGGAGCAATCAGCATTATTTCCTTGGTGAGGAGCAATCAACACTTTATTCTTTCCTTGGTGAGGAGCAATCAACATTTTATTCTTTCCTTGGTGAGGAGCAATCAACACTTTATTCTTTCCTTGGTGAGGAGCAATCAACACTTTATTCTTTCCTTGGTGAGGAGCAATCAACATTTTATTCTTTCCTTGGTGAGGAGCAATCAACACTTTATTCTTTCCTTGGTGAGGAGCAATCAGCATTCTTTCCTTGGTGAGGAGCAGTCAACATTCTTTCCTTGGTGAGGAGCAATCAGCATTCTTTCCTTGGTGAGGAGCAATCAGCATTTGATTCTTTCCTTGGTGAGGAGCAATCAGCACTTTATTCTTTACTTGGTGAGGAGCAGTCAACATTTTATTCTTTCATTGGTGAGGAGCAATCAGCATTCTTTCCTTGGTGAGGAGCAATCAGCACTTTATTCTTTACTTGGTGAGGAGCAGTCAACATTTTATTCTTTCATTGGTGAGGAGCAATCAGCATTCTTTCCTTGGTGAGGAGCAATCAGCATTCTTTCGTTGGTGAGGAGCAGACAAAATTTGATTCTTTCCTTGGTGAGGAGCAGACAACATTTGATTCTTTCCTTGGTGAGGAGCAATCAGCATTCTTTCCTTGATGAGGAGCAGTCAACATTTTATTCTTTCCTTGGTGAGGATCCTTGGTGAGGCATTCTTTCCTTGGTGCAATCAGCATTCTTTCCTTGGTGAGGAGCAGTCAACATTTTATTCTTTCCTTGGTGAGGAGCAGTCAACATTTTATTCTTTCCTTGGTGAGGAGCAATCAGCATTCTTTCCTTGGTGAGGAGCAATCAGCATTCTTTCCTTGGTGAGGAGCAATCAACACTTTATTCTTTCCTAGGAGCAATCAGCACTTTATTCTTTCCTTGGTGAGGAGCAATCAGCACTTTATTCTTTCCTTGGTGAGGAGCAATCAGCATTCTTTCCTTGGTGAGGAGCAATCAACACTTTATTCTTTCCTTGGTGAGGAGCAATCAGCATTCTTTCCTTGGTGAGGAGCAATCAGCATTTCATTCTTTCCTTGGTGAGGAGCAATCAGCATTCTTTCCTTGGTGAGGAGCAATCAACATTCTTTCCTTGGTGAGGAGCAATCAACACTTTATTCTTTCCTAGGAGCAATCAGGACTTTATTCTTTCCTTGGTGAGGAGCAATCAGCATTCTTTCCTTGGTGAGGAGCAGTGAACATTTGATTCTTTCCTTGGTGAGGAGCAATCAGCATTCTTTCCTTGGTGAGGAGCAGTCAACATTTTATTCTTTCCTTGGTGAGGAGCAATCAACACTTTATTCTTTCCTTGGTGAGGAGCAGTCAACATTTTATTCTTTCCTTGGTGAGGAGCAATCAGCATTCTTTCCTTGGTGAGGAGCAATCAGCATTCTTTCCTTGGTGAGGAGCAATCAGCATTCTTTCCTTGGTGAGGAGCAGTCAACATTTTATTCTTTCCTTGGTGAGGAGCAATCAGCATTCTTTCCTTGGTGAGGAGCAATCAACACTTTATTCTTTCCTTGGTGAGGAGCAATCAACACTTTCTTCTTTCCTTGGTGAGGAGCAATCAACACTTTATTCTTAGCAATCAACACTTTATTCTTTCCTTAGTGAGGAGCAATCAGCATTCCTTCCTTGGTGAGGGGCAGTCAACATTCTTTCCTTGTTGAGGAGCAATCAACATTTGATTCTTTCCTTGGTGAGGAGCAATCAACATTTGATTCTTTCCTCGGTGAGGAGCAATCAACACTTTATTCTTTCCTTGGTGAGGAGCAATCAACATTCTTTCCTTGGTGAGGAGCAATCAACACTTTATTCTTTCCTAGGAGCGATCAGCATTCTTTCCTTGGTGAGGAGCAATCAACACTTTATTCTTTCCTAGGAGCAATCAACATTCTTTCCTTGGTGAGGAGCAATCAACACTTTATTCTTTCCTAGGAGCAATCAACATTCTTTCCTTGGTGAGGAGCAATCAGCATTCTTTCCTTGGTGAGGAGCAATCAACATTCTTTCCTTGGTGAGGAGCAATCAGCATTCTTTCCTTGATGAGGAGCAGTCAACATTTGATTCTTTCCTTGGTGAGGAGCAGTCAACATTTTATTCTTTCCTTGGTGAGGAGCAATCAGCATTCTTTCCTTGGTGAGGAGCAGTCAACATTTGATTCTTTCCTTGGTGAGGAGCAATCAACATTTGATTCTTTCCTTGGTGAGGAGCAGTCAACATTTTATTCTTTCCTTGGTGAGGAGCAATCAACATTTGATTCTTTCCTTGGTGAGGAGCAGTCAACATTTTATTCTTTCCTTGGTGAGGAGCAATCAACATTTGATTCTTTCCTTGGTGAGGAGCAATCAACATTCTTTCCTTGGTGAGGAGCAATCAACATTTTATTCTTTCCTTGGTGAGGAGCAATCAACATTTGATTCTTTTCTTGGTGAGGAGCAATCAACATTCTTTCCTTGGTGAGGAGCAATCAACATTCTTTCTTTGGTGAGGAGCAATCAACATTTGATTCTTTCCTTGGTGAGGAGCAGTCAACATTTTTTTTTATCTTAAATTTTTTAAACACTCAGCGATAGAAATAAGCGTGGAAGGTCTTAGTTCCCTCTGTCTGTCTGTATTCCACTGTAGAACTTGACGAGAATTATATCATGCATGTGTGTGGCCTGAGACAGAGAGAAATCATGAAAGAGAGAGAGAGAGGGGGGAGAGAGAGAGGAAGAGACAGAGAGAGGGGGGAGAGAGAGAGGAAGAGAGAGAGAGGTGGGGAGAGAGAGAGGAAGAGAGAGAGGGGGAGAGAGAGAGGAAGAGAGAGAGAGAGAGGGGGGAGAGAGAGAGGAAGAGAGACAGAGAGAGGGGGGAGAGAGAGAGGAAGAGAGAGAGAGGGGGGAGAGAGAGAGGAAGAGAGAGAGAGGGGGAGAGAGAGAGGAAGAGAGACAGAGAGAGGGGGGAGAGAGAGGAAGAGAGAAAGAGAGGGGGGAGAGAGGGAGGAAAAGAGAGAGAAAGAGGGGGAAAGAGAGAGGAAGAGAGAGAGAGAGGGGGAAGAGAGAGAGGAAGAGAGACAGAGAGAGAAAGAACGCGCTCGCGCGCGCGTGTGCGCGCACACACACACACCCACTCTCAACGCCACACATTGACACAGAAATGTAGTTGTATTACACGTCCATGCCCGAGAAAAGCGAGCGAGGGAGAAAGAAAGAAAGAAAGAGAGGGAGAGAGAGAGAGAGACAGACAGACAGACAGACAGAGACACAGACATGGACACAGACAAGAGCTTCAGCAAAACACTACACTCTTGTTCCAGACGAAGTATCATGCTCAACACACCACACCACACCACACCACACGGACCGCTCGTTCAAACCTATCAACTGACTCAATAGTTTGTCCTGTATGAAAAGCGAAATGCAATATCAGCGATAAAACAAAAGGCAACTGCTGAATCTATAAAACTTTTTTTTAAAGTCTATAAGATAACAGCAACAAGTGTGGGTTGTAAAATGACTCATTTTGATCAGCAGTATCAACGTTTCAAACCATGGGTTATTCTCCAGTCCCTGCAAACGAACATATGATTTGAAACGTTGACACTTCTGATCTTACTCTTCTTTTACAACACACTTTTTTGTTCTTCTTTTTTTAACGACTTTTTCCACTTCAAATGCAGTATCATCACAGACCCCCCCCGCACCCCCCTCCTCAGGTCTGGCCTACCTCAAAGCCACAGTTCTTTGCACCCAACACCACCTATTGTTTAAAACAACAAAACCAAAAACAAAAACAAAAAAAACCACCAAACCAAACCAAACAAACCCCCCCCAAAAAAAAACCCCAACCCCAAACCAACCAAACAAAACCCCCCCAAAAAACACGAGTCAAGTGATTATCAAAACTAATGAAAAGAAAACATGCACAACCAAAGTAGCCCAGCTCAGCACGCACTTAGCGTAATCTGATAATCACATGTCCTGTAACGGTTCATGCACTGAGGAGTACTTGATGTACAGCAATAATTAATAGCAAGCGAGTGGATCGGCTGTACATTGCGTTCAGGGTCTTATAGCCAGGGCTAAGAGCATTAACACACAACTACATGGTCTGCTGGTGATGATTTTTTTTCTTCTATTCATGATATAATAGAAAGGCGTATACATACACAACGAAGGCTGCTCCACAGAGGGCAAGATGGAAGATAGGTAGTTTGGTAAGAGAACAGAGGGTAAGATGGAAGATAGGTAGTTTGGTAAGAGAAAAAAAAGGAGGAAGAAGGGGGTGGTGGTGGTTTGTGTGTGTGTGTGTGTGTGTGTGTGTGTGTGTGTGTGTGTGTGTACGCACACACGCGAAACGTTTGCGTGTATATGTGCACATGTTTTTGAGGGACGAGTAAACTTTGAGAGAACGAAAGAGCAGGAGAGAGAGACAGACAGACAGACAGAGACAGAGAGGTGTGAGGAAGAAAGAGTGAGAGAGGGAGGGAGAGGGGAATGAAAGGTAGAGAGAGAGAGAGAGAAGGTGGGGGTGGGGGAGATCGGCGGAAGTGGGTGGAGGGGATAAAAGTGTGGGGGGAAGGGTTCAATTAAATTATGTGCAGAAACACCAGTTCTGCCAGAAAGTGGTACTTGTAATGGTAATGCAGTGGCGGTAATAAGAATCTAGTCATCGCTCACACCAAACTGTCTGCAGTCACTGCGGTTTTCACTGCGATGCTCACGCACTTGAAGGCTGTTGTGTTTTTTTGTCACTCGTGTTTCATGTTGAAACAGCCATTTACAACAGTATTCCACAACTCTATGATCAGGAGGCGATGGGCGGGAGGGGTGGAGATGGGTACGGGCTGTCCCTAACACTGCATGAACGTCATCTCCTTCTCCCTTCACTCTGCCAAGAGTAGCTGGAGCGTCGCACAGAAGAACTATTCATCAGATTCCACCAGGTCTGCCTGTGGTGTGTCAACAAAGCCTGCGTCCCTGCTATGGTTATCCCGTCCATTTTACAATGTTGTCAGTCCAGCGGTTTTTATTTTCTCTTTTTCTCTTTTTTCTCGTTCTATCTTCCCTTTCATCTCCCAGCCTCATCAGGGCATTAGAGATTTGTACAGGATACATTCAATTTATTCTACATTTCACAAACAGAAGATACATTAACTTTATTCTAAATTTCACAAACAGAAGATACATTAACTTTATTCTAAATTTCACAAACAGAAGATAAATTAACTTTATTCTAAATTTCACAAGCAGAAGAGCAGAGGTACATTACTATTAGACTGCGCGGAACCACAAGTGCAAGTTCGGAGATACTGATTTATTTACTGAAGCACTTTCAGCGTTTCACATTCTTGAGGTTTTGTCAGAGAACGTGTCTTTTGACTGGAAGCTCTCTCCTTCGTTGCACCAAAGACTCTGTATACCAAAGATCCTATAAACCATATGTATACACGGTCTTTGGTTGTACACAGCAACTGTCAGGGGAGCAAACATGTTCACTGTTGTGCCGAGTTGTACATTCTCTCCACCATCAAGCGAGAAAAAACAAACCCCCCAAAACAAAACAACAACAACAAAAAAACAAACAACAAAAACAAACAAACAAACAAAAACACCAACCAACAAACAAAAAACAAACAAACCATGAAGACACAAAAGATGACTTCATTGATCTTAACGAAAAGTACTTTGGCCAGAGGAGACCCTGTCTTTGGGGCTGTGCATTGTTCAGAAATATTCTTCCTTTGCATCTCCGTCATGGGGTGTGACAGGCATCATAAACCTTATGACGTGGTCACGCTACTCGCCCGTTGAGCGATGGAACGACAATATAGTCCATCATATCAGCAGCGAAAGAAAAAGAGTTCAAGGTGACATACTGAGAAGGTCAAGAGCGCGATACACATCTTCCAGAGAACAGTTTGTCGGGTTCACAACATCAAGTGCATAGTCTCCTGAAGTCATCAAAGCATCCTCTGCAGGCTCACACCGTGACGAGAAATCTTTCTTCTGAATTCTTTCCACACTGATTTCGACGTAGCTCGTTTCCACAACGACACCGTAATTTCTTGCACACTGCACATCTATTCCATGTCCAAGCTGTCTGGGTCATGAAAGTCGGCACCTTTGACATTAGTAATGCAACTTTACTTATGAAAAGCCTGACAGGAAACGAATGATGAGCACCCAAATGCAGCTCTCAGTGGGCACTACTCGGGTATGCAACCTGTAGTGCAAATGACTCCGTGTTTATGAAGCGCTTACAGCTTGCTTTCTGAGGGAGGGTGCTGTTTAAGTAGGTATATTCAAACCTATCAACCAAGTCATTTGACTCTGTTCTGTGACACGAAAGACATGGGTCAGACGGCCATGATGTCCTGCCAGTCTTCAGACTCCACGTTGGCTGTGGTGAGGAAGGTCTTGGAAGCATCGTAGTTGTCACCACACTGAGCGTTGTCCACGGTGCTGACTGTGGCCGTGGTGTCCACCGCACTCTGTACGTCTCTCTCACCGTCCTCGTTGCCTCGGCCACTGGTGCCGGTCTCCGGATTGCTGCTGGGGGTTGGAGCGTGCTCATTACCTGTTGGTTTTCGCTCACTACCAATGGGGGTGTGTTTATCGGGTTTGTGTTCACTGTCAGTGGGTGTTTGTTCGGTGTCAGTGATCGTTCGCTCAATGGGTTTACGTTCTCTGTCGATGGGTGTGTGCTCATTAGAGCTCTGGTTTGTTCCTGACCGAGCCAAGGCTCTCGAACTGTCAGCAGACGAAGTACCCCCGACAACAGCCTCTGAATCTCCCTTGGCGTCATTCTCTTTCTGGGGGGTCTTTCCGGCAGCGGTCTGGTCACTGCTAAAGATGTTCTCTATCGAGGTGTTGATGCTGGAAAGTTCTGTCATTGATGTGTTTGCTTGGTTTGTTCTGTTTTCGTTGTGCTGTGATTCCGCGGTTTGATTACCGTCGATGAAGGGCATGTGGAGGACCACCTTGCTGTCTGCTGTGACGTTTGCAGTCAAATGTCCGTTCGGCACCCCTTCTTGTTGTGCTGTATCGTCACCTGCTACACCAGGGTGTTGTGCTGCTGTGTCTTGTTGATTTTCTATTATTTTTGAAGTTGGTTTTGATGCCACCGAGTTGCAGACACTCAAGCGATTTGAAGCAGGCTCTTTGTGAGAATCATCAAGATCCATCCCGCTTCCTTTACTCTCTGGAGTGTGACCCTCTCGTATAACGGAGTCTGATTTGGGTCCCCGCTCTTCTGTGCTTTCTCTCTTATCTGTGTCTTTCAGCGTCGTTGCTGTCGAGCCGTCAGGGAGCTGAGTTTGGTGATGGTTTCTTTCTGAATGACGCGCGGCAGGAGACACGTGACAGTTCACCTGTTGCTGGGCAGGTTCGCACTGCTGCTTCTCCGCAGCTGTCACGTCACTGTCAAGTTTTACAGAGTGAGCGACATCAGCTTTTACAGACCGCGTGGGATCTGACGTTGACACGTTTCTTCCGGAGGAGTCCTTCATCCGTGGATGTGCTTCACTGCCCTCACCTTCACTCTTCAGGGGTCCTGGCCCGCCAGTCAAGGACAGGGAAGCGGGATGATGATTCAAGCTGTTGGAATGACTGTCGTCCGTTTCAGTGTTTGCTGCTTCAGCACCAGAGTCTCCCTGCGCCGCCCGCAGTGGGTCATTGTCCTGGAAGAGAACGCCATTCTCAGCGTGACTGTCCACACATGGCGGGGCGTGCTCCCTGTCTGTCTGAATCACCTCCAGGTAGGCGTCGTACCGGGGCAGCAGCCGGGCTCTGTTGTCCGCCGACATGGGCGTCTGGTCGTTTCTCACGTGCACAGTTTCCGTGGCGGCGGTGTCGCTCAGCGGACGGTGGTACTCGTCAGTGGAGTCCACCAGAGAGACCACGTCCGCTTGAAGCAGGGCCAGGTTGTCGGCAGCAGGAAGGGGAACAGAGTCCCGTGCAGCGGCCGCCTTGTGCGAGTCCCTGTAGGTGGTTCTGTGCACATCACTGTGCAGGGGCAGTCGCTGGATGGTCGGCGCCAAGGTCTGCAGGGCAGGTCCCATGGGGTCCACCAGTCTGGACGAAGCGTCCACTGGTGTTCCCGGAGAACTCATCACGTCGGAATCGCCGTGCTCAGATTGGTTGGAGGTGGGACTGAGGTCCATGGCGCGACCTTGGAAGAAGGTGTGATGTCGGGTGAAGGCGGGCAGCGTGACCAGAGACCTGTCCAGTCCCTTCCTCCTGGGGACTGAGGGCCGTCTGTCATGTGGCCTGTTGGCTTCCCGAGCCTTCATGAGCACAGCTTCACCCGGGGTGGGCTGGGAGTCGCAGGACAGGAAGTGCGCGGGGGCCATGGCGGTCATCTCACTGATGTAGGACAGGGCGGCGAAGCTCCTCTCCCGCCGGCAGCGGTCCAGACGAACCTCGTGGTCGAAGGACAGGTTCTGCTCCACCACCGTGGGAGCCCCTGTCTTGTTGAGCACGAGGAAGGAGTCCCGGGCCGCCCCCAGCTTCTGGTTGAACTTGTGGGGGCTGGTCTGTCTCTGGCGGGAGGGCGGCTGATGGGGCCTGACCCCCGTGCTGTGCAGCAGGCTGCCCGACAGAACCAGGTCCTGGGACGGCGGCAGGTGGTCTCTGGCGTTCACCGGGAACGGCCGCCCGTCCCGCGCCACGAAGGAGATGTTGACTTTCTGGCGCGGGCTGACGCCTGTCGGGGAGTTCTCCAGCCGCATCACGTTCCAGGCCTGCCGCTGGCGGTGCCCGGGGAAGGGGTTGAGGTAGGCCAGGTGGCGGCGCCCTGGGAGGCCCACGGGTATCTTGTCGCCCATTAGACACATGCTCTGGTGGTGCAGCGGCTTGTCCCGCGTGTAGGCCGTCATCAGGTTGCTGGACTCCCGCACCAGGACGCCCCCTGCCGGGTCCTGAGCCCCCGGTCTGTTGTCGGCGGCGTCTTCACCACCGCCACCACCACCACCACCACCACCGCCAACAACCCCACCACCACCCCCAGCGTTGCTCCCTGCTCCAACAGGTCCCGTCCCCGCCGCTCCGCCGTCCTCCCCTAGCGAGGACTTGGACCTGTCCTGCCTGGACACGAAGCTGGGAATCAGGTCCTGCCTGTGCTCGGCCAGGGTGTCACCGTCGAAGCTGAAGTCCGCTTTGGGGTGCAGCTTGAGGCGGAGGCGGTCCGCGGTGACCCGGGGCGCGTCCTTGACCCGCCGCTGCTCCCTCAGCTCCCGGATGAAGTGGCCGATGTTGGGCGGCGGGAGGATGCCGCCGTTGCGGGAGGAGGTGTCGGTGGCGGTGTCCCCCTTCACGTCCGGCTGGTCTGCCAAGTTGGGCAGGCTCTTCTCGCGTCGCCACACCTACAACAGAACCCATCCAACATCTTGAGGATCACACATAGGAGAGGTGGTCTGGTGCTAATGCGCCCGACTAGGTCAAATCAAATCAAATTATGGTGCTTAGAATCTCGCCGACCACTAAGGCCATCTCAAGGCTATCGCCACGTTAGTACCTACTACAAGTCGAGGTTAAAATTAGTCACCGCTTTAAACTTTCCACTCAAAGTTTAAAAACCTTCCATAGTTTAAAACCTTCAAATCTGATTAAAAATGTTCACTTCTTTCAAGAAGTCCATCAGCGTCCACGGAGGGACATGACGAAACAAAGTCTTCAGAGAATCCGCCGTGTAATGTGTGTGTCTAACGTCATGCAGATCCCAACAGTCAAGGAGCATGTGTTTCACGGTGAGAGGCTCATCACAAGGAATACATCGAGGGGCCCGACTAGATAACAAACTGTCTAGGGCTTCCTCGCCCTCTAAGAGACCTTGAGTGGACCGAGGACCCGTGTGCTGCATGTACTTAGCGCACGTAATAGTGCCTACGGCAACAAAAGGCCTATCACTGTTGTCAAAATCATGTAGAAAACTACTTTGATAAGAAAATGAGTTTACTTGCAGACAGAAACAGAAAAGGAACCGTGTGGCGCTGCACTGTGGCGACGCGCTCTACTCCAGGAGAGCAACCCGAATTTCACACTGAGAAATTCGTCGTGATAAGAATGAATTAATACAAATATACTCAGACTGAGTGGAACCCTGTGTGAAGTCATCAACGTTTTCTTGTCAGTGTCTTTTTTGTCGTTGGGAGAGTGCATTCTTTGTGGTACCACCATTTGACAAACACATATCTGTCTGTCTGTCTCTCTCTGTCTCTGTCTCACTGTCTGTGCCTGTCTGTATTTCTCTCTCTCTCTGTCTGCTTGCCTCTCTGTCTCTATGTGTTTCTATGTCTGTCTGTCTGTCTGCCTGTCCGTCTGTCTGTCTGTCATGCCAACAGAAGATGGTTCGATTCATATGTAGCAACATCCCCTTGCCCAATGTGTGGCGAAAACCCATAAGATAAAAATCATTTCGCATTTAACTGCAAAAGATACTAAGAATTGCGGAAAAAAA